>NW_022437091.1:1976564-2031627 GCF_009761245.1 Sapajus apella
CAGCCCTTTGTCAGATGGGTAAACTGCAAAAATTTTTTCCCAATCTGTTGGTTGCCGATTCACTCTAATGATTGTTTCTTTTGCTGTGCAGAAGCTGTGGAGTTTGATTAGGTCCCATTTGTCTATTTTGGCTTTTGTTGTCAATGCTTTTGGTGTTTTGGTCATGAAGTCCTTGCCTACACCTACGTCCTGAATGGTTTTGCCTAGATTTTCTTCTAGGGTTTTTATGGTGTTAGGTCTTATGTTTAAGTCTTTAATCCATCTGGAGTTAATTTTAGTGTAAGGTGTCAGGAAGGGGTCCAGTTTCTGCTTTCTGCACATGGCTAGCCAGCTTTCCCAACACCATTTATTGAACAGGGAATCCTTTCCCCATTGCTTGTTTTTGTCTGGTTTGTCAAAGATCAGATGGTTGTAGATATGTTGTGTTGCCTCCGAGACCTCTGTTCTGTTCCATTGGTCTATATCTCTGTTTTGGTACCAGTACCATGCTGTTTTGATTACTGTAGGCTTGTAGTATAGTTTGAAGTCTGGTAGTGTGATGCCCCCCTCTTTGTTCTTTTTGCTTAGAATTGACTTGGCTATGCGGGCTCTCTTTTGGTTCCATATGAAGTTTAAGGTGGTTTTTTCCAGTTCTGCAAAGAAGGTCATTGGTAGCTTGATGGGGATAGCATTGAATCTGTAAATTACCTTGGGCAGTATGGCCATTTTCACGATATTGATTCTTCCTAACCATGAACATGGGATGTTTCTCCATCTGTTTGTGTCCTCTCTTATTTCGTTGAGCAGTGGCTTGTAGTTCTCCTTGAAGAGGTCCTTTACATTCCTTGTTAGTTGTATTCCTAGGTATTTTATTCTCTTTGTGGCAATTGTGAATGGAAGTTTGTTCTTGATTTGGCTCTCTTTAAGTCTGTTATTGGTGTATAGGAATGCATGTGATTTTTGCACATTGATTTTGTATCCTGAGACTTTGCTGAACTTGCTTATCAGTTTCAGGAGGTTTGGGGCTGAGACGATGGGGTCTTCCAGGTATACAATCATGTCGTCTGCAAATAGAGACAATTTGACTTCCTCCTTTCCTATTTGAATGCCCTTTATTTCTTTTTCTTGCTCTGGCTAGAACTTCTAATACTATATTGAATAGCAGTGGTGAGAGAGGGCATCCTTGTCTGGTGCCACATTTCAAGGGGAATGCTTCCAGTTTTTGCCCATTCAGTATGATATTGGCTGTTGGTTTGTAATAAATAGCTTTTATTATTTTGAGATACGTTCCATCAATACCTAGCTTATTGAGAGTTTTTAGCATAAAGGGCTGTTGAATTTTGTCAAAGGCCTTCTCTGCATCAATTGAGATAATCATGTGGTTTTTGTCTTTGCTTCTGTTTATGTGGTGAATTACGTTTATAGACTTGCGTATGTTGAACCAGCCTTGCATCCCCGGGATGAAGCCTACTTGATCGTGATGGATAAGCTTTTTGATGTGCTGTTGCAATCGGCTTGTCAGTATTTTATTGAAGATTTTTGCATCTATGTTCATCATGGATATTGGCCTGAAGTTTTCTTTTCTTGTTGAGTCTCTGCCGGGTTTTGGAATCAGGATGATGTTGGTGTCATAAAATGATTTGGGAAGAATTCCCTCTTTTTGTATTGTTTGGAATAGTTTCAGAAGAAATGGTACCAGCTCCTCTTTGTATGTCTGGTAGAATTCAGCTGTGAACCCGTCTGGACCTGGGCTTTTTTTGGGTGGTAAGCTCTTAACTGCTGCCTCAACTTCAGACCTTGTTATGGGTCTGTTCAGGGTTTCGGCTTCTTCCTGGTTTAGGCTTGGCAGGAGGCAAGTGTCCAGGAATTTATCCATTTCTTCCAGGTTTATTAGTTTGTGTGCATAGAGTTGTTTGTAATAATCTCTGATGATGGTTTGAATTTCTGTGGAATCTGTGGTGATATCCCCTTGATCGTTTTTTATTGCAGCAATTTGGTTATTCTCTCTTTTCTTTTTTATTAATCTGGCTAGTGGTCTGTCTATTTTGTTGATCTTTTCAAAAAACCAGCTCCCGGATTTATTGATTTTTTGAAGGGTTTTTTGTGTCTCTATCTCCTTCAGTTCTGCTCTGATCTTAGCTATTTCTTGTCTTCTGCTTGGCTTTGAGTTGTTTTGATCTTGCTCCTCTAGCTCTTTCAGTTTTGACGATAGGGTGTCAATTTTTGATCTCTCCTTGCTTCTCATGTGGGCACTTATTGCTATATATTTTCCTCTAGAGACTGCTTTAAATGTGTCCCAGAGATTCTGGTATATTGTGTCTTCATTTTCATTGGTTTCGAAGAACATCTTTATTTCTGTCTTCATTTCATTGTTTATCCAGTCAACATTCAAGAGCAAGTTGTTCAGTTTCCATGAAGCTGTGCGGTTCTGGGTTAGTTTTTGAATTCTGAGTTCTAACTTGATTGCACTGTGGTCTGAGAGACTGTTTGTTAGGATTTCCGTTCTTTTGCATTTGCTGAGGAGTGATTTACTCCCAATTATGTGGTCAATTTTAGAGTAGGTGTGATGTGGTGCTGAGAAGAATGTATATTCTGTGGATTTGGGGTGGAGAGTTCTGTAAATGTCTATTAGGTTTGCTTGGTCCAGGTCTGAGTTCAAGTCCTGGATATCCTTGTTAATTTTCTGTCTGGTTGATCTGTCTAATGTTGACAATGGGGTGTTAAAGTCTCCCACTATTACTGTGTGGGAGTCTATGTCTCTTTGTAAGTCATTAAGAACTTGCCTTATGTATCTGGGTGCTTCTGTATTGGGTGCATATATATTTAGGATCATTAGCTCTTCTTGTTGCATTGATCCTTTTACCATTATGTAATGTCCCTCTTTGTCTCTTATGATCTTTGTTGCTTTAAAGTCTAATTTATCAGAGATGAGAATGGCAACTCCTGCTTTTTTTTGCTCTCCATTTGCTTGGTAAATCTTCCTCCATCCCTTTATTTTGAGCCTTTGTGTATCCTTGCATGTGAGATGGGTTTCCTGGATACAGCACACGGATGGGTTTTGTCTTTTTATCCAATTTGCCAGTCTGTGTCTTTTGATTGGGGCATTTAGTCCATTTACATTTAGGGTTAATATTGTTATGTGTGAATTTGATACTGCCATTTTGGTGCTAGCTAGGTGTTTTGTCCTTTAGTTGAGCTGGTACTTGTTGTTCCTTTATATTTGTAGAGCCTCTTTCGGGAGCTCGTGTAGAGCTGGCCTGGTGGTGACGAAATCTCTGAGTACTTGCATGTTCCCAAAGGATTTTATTTTTCCTTCACTTATGAAGCTTAGTTTGGCTGGATAGGAGATTCTGGGTTGAAAGTTCTTTTCTTTAAGGATGTTGAATATTGGCCCCCACTCTCTTCTGGCTTGTAGGGTTTCTGCTGAGAGATCTGCTGTGAGTCTGATGGGCTTCCCTTTATGGGTAACCCGACCTTTCTCTCTGGCTGCCCTTAGTATTTTCTCCTTCATTTCGACCCTGGTGAATCTGACGATTATGTGCCTTGGGGTTGCTCTTCTTGACGAATATCTTTGTGGTGTTCTCTGTATTTCCTGGACTTGAATGTTTGCCTGCCTTGCTAGGTTGGGGAAGTTTTCCTGGATAATATCCTGAAGAGTATTTTCCAGCTTGGATTCATTCCCTTCATCGCATTCGGGTACGCCTATCAAACGTAGATTAGGTCTTTTCACATAGTCCCACATTTCTTGGAGACTTTGTTCATTCCTTTTTACCCTTTTTTCTCCAGTCTTGCCTTCCCATTTTATTTCATTGAGTTGATCTTCGACCTCTGATATCCTTTCTTCTGCTTGGTCAATTCAGCTGTTGATACTTGTGCATGCTTCACGAAGTTCTCGTGTTGCGTTTTTCGACTCCATCAATTCACTTATATTCCTTTCTATTTTGTCCATTCTCGTTAGCATTTCATCAAATCTTTTTTCAAAGTTCTTAGTTTCTTTGCATTTGGTTAGAACATGTTCTTTAAGTTCACAGAAGTTTCTTACTACCCACCTTCTGAAGTCTGATTCTGTCATTTCATCACACTCGTTTTCCCTCCAACCTTGTTCCCTTGCTGGTGAGGAGTTGTGATCCCTTTTAGGAGGAGAGGTGTTCTGGTTTCTGGTGTTTTCATCCTTTTTGCACTGGTTTCTTCCCATCTTTAAGGATTTATCCACCTGTCGACTTTGTAGTTGCTGGCTTTCAGATTGGGTCTCAAATCTTTCAGATTGACGTTCTGTTTGTTGATGATGAGGTTATTTCTGTTTCTTGGTTTTCCTTCTGACAGTCTGGCCCCTCTGCTGTAGGACTGCTGAGGTTCACTCCAGGCCCTGCTTGCCTGGGGTTCACCTGCAGCAGCTGCTGAACAGTAAGGGTTGTTACCAGTTTTCTTCTTCTGCTGTCTTTGTCCCAGACAGATACCCGCCTAGTGTCAATCTGATCTCTCTTTTATGAGGTGTCTTTTTGGATATATAGGGGTCAGGGAGCTGCTTGAGGAGACGGTCTCTTCTTTATAGGAGCTCAAATGGTGAGCTGTGAGCTCTGTTGTTGTTCATTCAGAGCTGCTGGGCAGGTACTTTTAGGTCTGCTGCAGTAGAACTCATAAACTGCTTTTTGTTCCCAGGTGCTCTGTCCCAGGGATTTAGGGCTTTATTTATGAGTTTCCGTTATGCTGCTGCCTTCTTTTTTTTTTTTTCCTTCAGACCTGCCCAGCCCAGCAAGGAGGCAGCCTAGTCACTGTCAGCCTATAGCAGCTTTGCTGAGCTGCTGTGGGCTCCGCCCCGCTGCCGAGTGAACTTCCCTGCAGTCCTGTTTATATGGGTGTAGTTAGAACTGCTTTGGCGATGGTGGCCCGCCTCTGTTGAGGCGTAGTCTCTTTGCTGTGGCGGGTTGCCTTGGCAACGGCGGGCTGCCTCGGTAATGGCGGACGCCCCTCCCCCACAGAGCTGGACCATCCTGGGTTCAGCTGCGCTTGCTGTGAAACTCTCAATCCAGAGTTTCTGGTTGCTGTTCTTTTGTGGGGGTGGGACCAGCCGAGCCTGATCGCCTGGCTCCCTGCCTCAGGGCCTTTTTTAAGTTGGTGTTCCAGTCGCCTGTTGAAGAGGCACCGGGGTCTGTTTGTTTTCCCCTGCGGCCACTCACTGCGCTGGCTTAAACAGCGGCACTGAGGTTTGTGGCCCTTTTTTTTTTTTTTTTTTGCCCTGGAATCTACTGTCCTGGTTCTCTGCTCAGTCCCCCTTTTTGAACCGGCGAATGGGCGACTTCCCGTGGCTCCAATCGTCAGCCAAAAGGGCACCCGGACCGGTGTATGTTGTACGGAGAACCGCGGCTCTGGGGCTCCGACAAAGCAGCCACGCGGGGCAAAGCAGCGGTGCCGGCCGGCACAGCCGCGCTGGCCGAAACAGCCGCGCTGGCGACCGTGGAGCTCCTTCGCCCGGGAATTTCCTAGTCTGTGGGCAATAAAAACGCGGCGTCAACTCACCCTCTGCGCTTTCACTGGGAGCTGCGATCCTGAGCTCTTCCTAAACGGCCATCTTGGATCCGACCAGCAGTTTATTTTTAAAAGCAAAAGCTAAGCATTTCTCTCTTTCTCTCTCTCTCAATCTCCCTCTTCTCTGTCTCTCCCCTTCTCTGCCCCAGTCATATATATATATATATATATATATATATATATATATATAATTTATATATATATTTATAATTTATAAATATATATATTATTTATTTATTTTTGCAAAAGATACAGAATCCATGTATGCACTAGTCTCTTCATTCATTCAGTAAGCATCTATTGGGAACCTGCTATGGGGCTGGGCAGCCAGAATACAAAGATGACTCATGATTTGGTACTCAAAGCCCTCATAGTCTGAGCTGGGCCTGCAGAAAAATATATGATTATAATACATTGCGGTAGGAGAAACATATGATTCATAGAATTTTATGGGAGCACAGGAGAAGGAACAGCACCTAACTTAACCTTGGGGTGGCAGTACTTAGATAAATAATCTAGAAAAGTAACGCCTAAGTCAAATGAGGAAAAGGAGCTTCTAATACTGTTTGCTTGCTTGCTTGTTTTTTAGGAGGCATGCTTTTTTTAATTAAAAAAGGATATATGTTCATTATTTAAAATTTTTAAATATTTGTAAAAATGTATAAGAAAGTTGAAGGAAAAGTTGAAAAAGACTTTAAAACAGACTGACTTTTAAATGGACTGGGTATGTTTAGTGAAAAGCTAGGTGTTATTCAGCTACTCTTCTAGGTGACCTGATTCTGTAGGGTCTCTGTATCTTTCCTTGCCTTTGAGCCATTTGCAACTCAGAGTTTTAGATAACTAACACATATTTGTATCTATCCATAGATGCAAATAAATTTCATCTGGAGGAGATTCAATTTTCCTTGTACATTGGAAGAAATCAGCTTTGCATCTATTAAGCAAACTTATTTCACTTCCCTATGGTCTATATATGTGTGGTTCTTTGAATTTACCTTGGAATCAGTTGTAATGGCTTTGTGGTTCCCTTCATTAATTAATGAGTTAAAAAATGCTGGCACTTGTTCATTTTACATTTGCATGGGAGTCATGATCTTACCTTTTCAAAAATTATCCAATGCAAGAAAGTAAAAATTTGATATTTCACAAAATAATAGCTAGTATTATTATTTTGCCATTCGTAAAGTCACCTCTCCACATATCCATTCTCATATCGTAGCCATGTGTTCAATTTTGCATGAATGGGACCACAGTATCCATGACTTGTTTGTTTTTTAATTATCAGAACTTATTCTTGAAGGATATACGAGGGCGTACCAAACAAGGAAGTTAGCATGAGTAGGATAAAGAGGAGAGAAACAGCACAGAGCAGGAGAAACTACCAAGAGTTTGTTTCCATGAAGCATCAAGCACGAAGTGGGGAGTGACTGGAGATGAGGCTGTAGAATTGGTCAAGGGCTGGATAGTGGTGGTTATTGCATGCCAACAAAAAGCTTAGACTTTATCTAGGGGGCAAATCAGAGTCACGAAAATTTAGTAAGAAATGCGAAGGGGTCAGATATTGATATGGTCAGATTTTTGCCACACACAGACAACTTTAGCATGTGTGTGTATGTGTATATGTGCATATACACATACAATTACATGAATTATTTGATCTGGCAGCCAGGAGATTATTGCAGCAACAGATACTAGGGTCTTGTGTCCATCAGATACTGTCGGGAAATAATGGCATACTTAAATTGGGTAAATTGAAGAGAGTTTCATGAAGGGGCTATTAACAAAGGCAAAGTATGGAGTAACAACAAGAGATAGTGAGTGCAGTACCAGAGCCAGGCACAGGGGGGTTCTATTACCATCCAGGCCTGAAGGGGCAAGAGGAGGAAGTGTTACCCCAACAAAGACAGAGACAGAGGGCTGCCTATCAGGCGCTGCGACCTTTGGTCACATGTCATAGCAAGCCAGAGACACCCCTGCAGGAGAGAACCACATGAATAAATACCACAACCTCATTTCCCTCCTTTCCTCTGATCTACTCTCAGTGTTCTCTATTAGCAAAACCCTTCTGGAAGTGAGCTGTCATCTATACAGCTCAACCTCCAAGAGCATGGAACAGAATGGACCATGTGCCTGGAAGGGCTAGTGGAAGGTATCCAGCCAGGCCCTGAACTAGTGAGAAGTAGTATAGATGTAGAAAACAAGTTAGATTTGGGAAATATTTATTAGTTAAAATTATTAGGCCTTCGTGAGAGATTGGTCACCCTGGCAGCAAAAGGAGCTAAAAAATGAGGCCTAGTTTTCTAGCTTGGGCACCTGAGTACTTAAAATGTGAATTTCATGTTAGTGCATTATATGGATGACATAATGTGAACTGGACATGATGAGCAGAAGTCAGAGGAACTCTGAATGTCCAAGTAAAACATGTGCCTCAGAGGGTGAGAGGTAATTCCTGCAAAGATCCAGAAACACATCATGTCAGTGGTTTTTAGGATTCCAGTGGTCTCAGGCATATTGAGACTTTCATTCAGAGGTGAAAGACAATGAAAATTTGGTCATCATCTTCAGGTTTGGGGGACATTGCATACTATTCTTGAAAATTATGCTGCAACTTATTTAATGGGTGATTATGAAGACTGTCAGTTTTAGGTGGGGCCCAGAGTAAGAGAAAGGTCTGCAGGAGGTTGAGATGTTGTATAACCAGCCCTGCCAGTTGGGCCACAGGACCTAATGGATCTCATAGAGTCCCAGTATCTGTGCCAATAAAGCTCTATTGAGGAATCCTTGGGGAGTCTTAGTGAAGAACCCTAGGGTTCTAGTGCAAGGCAGTGCTAAATGCAGCAGAAACAATAAAACATTTGAAAAGTAGCAAGTAGCACCTGATCCCTGGTAGAGACTGAGTATCAGACCATGGAATTTTTTTTTTTTTTTTTTTTTTTTTTTCTTTTTGAGACAGGGTTTCACTCTGTTGCCCAGGCTGGAGTACAGTGGTGCAATCTCAGCTCACTGCAACATCTGCCTCCTGGGTTCAAGCAATTCTCCTGCCTCAGACTCCCAGGTAGCTGGGATTTCAGGCACACGCCACCATGCCCAGCTAATTTTTGTGTTTTTAGTAGAGATGGGGTTTCACCATGTTGGCCAGGCTCCTGACCTCAGGTGATCCACCCATCTTGGCCTCCCAAATTGCTGGGATTACAGCCATGAGCCACCACGCCCGGCCTGACCATGGAATTTCAAAAGATGGTATGACTAGAGCTGTCAGTCATAAAGTTAGGAGGACACAGCAGTAACCCACCACTTGAAGGAAGTGATATAATAGGGGTCAGATATAAGCAAATCACATAAGCAGGTGCCCAGATTCCCATGCCACCTATCCCTGTTGCATGGATGACTCTTTCTCAGCTTATAACCATGGTCTTTTATTTTTTATACTTTAAGTTCTGGGGTACATGTGCAGAACATGAAGGTTTGTTACAAAGGTATACACGTGCCATGGTGGTTTGCTGTATCTATCACCCTGTTCGTCTACATTAGGTATTTCTCCCAATGCTATCCCTTCCCAATCCTCCCACCCCCTGCAATCTCTCTTCTAGCTCCCTACCCACTGACAGGCCCCGATGTGTGATGCTCCCTGTGTCCATGTGTTCTCATTGTTCAACACCCACTTATGAGTGAGAGCGTGGCGTTTGGTTTTCTGTTCTTGTGTCAGTTTGCTGAGAATGATGGTTTCCAGCTTTATCCATGTCCCTGGCAAAGGACATGAACTCATCCTTTTTTATGGCTGCATAGTATTCCATGGTGTATATGTGCCATATTTTCTTTATCCAGTCTATCATTGATGGGCATTTGGGTTGGTTCCAAGTCTTTGCTATTGTGAGCAGTGCTGCAATAAACAATAAGGCAGTGTCCCTCATGAGCAGATGGCAGAGGAGGAAATAACCTGGTCCTGGGTCCACCTGAGATTAGTGATCATGGAGCCAGATTATGGATTTCATGGTGTGACTGGATAAAATCAGCTCTAACTACCTTTCTGGTTAACTCATATTGAAACTGAAGAAGTCATTTGAAATTTGATTTATGGCTTTGTCTAATATATCTTGAAAACTTTGGCAGTCACTAAAACCATTGTCACCAACTGGTTCAGTTTCATCTGTTCAAAGGTGATTTTTCCCCCCTGGCTAATAACACAACCTATGGGTGACTATTGAAAAGAGCCAAAAAAGGATTGCACACATTTAAATACCTGGAAAAGTGAGTTGCAGCACTGAATGTTGTATATCCATGCTATCATTGCTAATCTCTTATGAAATTCTTCCCAGTTGTGTTCTTTGATAAGAGCTGAGATGTGGAAAGTTAAAGTCCTTAAAGGAAAATTGTCAACACATCCGCTGCTCCATTCTGCCATATATCTGAATTCAGAACATCTCAAAGCAGGTTAAGATGTTTAATTTCTAATACAAGGCTATACTCTTCAGCAAATTAAGTATAAGAGAGAAAGATAACAAGCCATAAGGCATGAGTCATTAAAGGAGGCATCTCAGTAACAATATTTAGGATGGTATTACTGTTTGCAACTTGGAGGTTTCTTCACTCATGCCAATGCTCCATTTTTAATAAAGATAGGAAAAGAATATGACTCTTTTCTTTTTGAGCAGGCCGACTAAAGGGGGAGCTAGCAAACTGAATTTTACATAAACAAGCACAGGAGCTTTCTCAGGCAAATTGTATTTAGGAAAGACCGCACATGGAAGTTGAAGATCTGAAAATTGTTTATTTTTTAAGAGAGAATTTTATTGATGTACATTTCACATATCATAAAACTCAAGTCTACAATTCAATGATTTTCGTAACTTTACCAAGGGGTGCAACCATCACATTCAGCGAGTTGTAGAGCATTTTCATTGCTCCGGTAAAGACCTCTCATGCCCTTTACAATTGATCTCTGTTCCCAGCCCCAGACCCAGGCAACCTTTATCTATTTTGTCTCTATAAATTTTATAAATTTGCTTTTCTGAATCTTTCATGCTAATGAAGAAATTGATTTTTAAAATATATATACGCCTACTTACCTCTTGGAAAGTCTTTGCATATGTACTGTTCTATAGCATTCTCTTGCTCAAGGAATGGGACACCTGTCTCAGGCCTATGGTATTTTTAGAAGAATATCTATTCATATCTCTGTATCTCTATAGATATATTTATATAAAATATTCAACATACAGTCTTCTTATCTATGTGGTGAATCCAAGCTGCTTTGTCTAGTGTGTAGAGGGAACTGCAGCAACAGGAGGAGCTCAAGATTGGGCAGGTCCTGGGGTGTTGGGGCAGCTGCTGTTCTCTCTCCTCTCTAAGTCAGGCTATCCTTCGCTTTCTCCTCCCCTAGGATATACCCAGGACGTCTCCCTGTCCTCTTTCCAGACTTCACTTTGTTGAGTCATCAAACCCCTAAACCAGGATAAAGGCTCATACCGAAAGATACCAAATCACATTTTGTCCATCACGCAGGACTTCTTTCAAATCTTTGCTTACCACCACAGTGCACAGGGACCTCTCTGAATCTCTATGGACTGTACACATCAGCTCCCAGGAACTCTGGTCCTTTCCTTGTGTTTTCTATGTTAACATATGGGCCCACTGTCCATTCAGTTGCCTAATGCAGAAACCACAGTCAGCCAAGATCCTTCCCATTTCTTCCATACCCAGTTATCACCAATCCCTGCTAATATGGTATCTGCTGTCTTTTAGTTGATCTTCTCCTGACTCCTCAGTCACTGCCTTTTGTTGAAGTGGTCATCTGTCTTGCCTGCAGTGTAGCTGTAGCTTCTGTTCTGCTTTTACTTCCAAACTAAGCTGTAGGAATCTTTCCAAGGTGAAAAGCTCATCAAGTTTGTGTCATTGTGGAGATTCAACCATGGCTCTCCCTTGGCTTTGATGATAAAATGTACATTTCTTGCCTTCCCACACTGGGATTTTGTTGATTTGTCCCTGACCCCTCTCCCTTCTGCTATAAATATAACAATGTTTTTGCATTTCATGCTTGCATCTTCTCATTCCCTCGATTGTTCCTACTCTTCCTTCAGACTCAGCAAAGGCATCCCTTCTGCAAGGAAGCCTTATAAATACATCTACTTGGTTTTACATGGCTGTCTCTCCAACCCAACTTTCATTGTCTCCCCTGTGCCTCCTTCACCCCCACCAAGCTGATAGTATCTTAAGGGCAGTGTTCCTATTTTATACTTCTTCAGAGTCATTGCACATGAATAGACAGACATTCATTATTTGGAGCTTCTTAGTCTCTTAAAACAATCACACCTCTGCTTAACATCTGCCTTCGGTAGTTGCCTTGAGCCTCCTATGGGATTATGAGGATTGTGTGATGGGACTTAGGGAGACACAGTGAGGATTCAGCTGGAGAAAGGGGCTGTGCAGCACAGCTTATGTTTCTTATCTGTTAAAATGAAGTTCTTTCCTCCTAAGGAGAGTACCAGAGCAGTTGTTTCTATTATTAATTGGTCCATGTTTTGTAGAGCGTTCTATGTACTAAATTAAGGTACATTTGATGTTTTTCATCTATATGCAAACCCACTGAGGTGAGTGGTGCTATTCCTCCTTGACACATAAGGGAGCAGTCAGAGAGAAGTTAAATAACCTGCCCAGCCTATTATAATTATTACTCATTGATGCTGAGATTTGTCTTCAAGCCCCATACTCTCAACTTCTAAGTTATATATTTTTTGAATTCAGTTATGAAATGGATAAACTATTGTGAACTAAAAGGCAAGTAATTTTTCATCTTGACTCAGCATGCATATTGAAGTTAATAGAGTGTCTAAATGCAGCTATGGGTGGAAAACCAAGTTAACTACGAAATCTCTTGCCCGGCCCTACCTTCAGGTATGCCTCCCCAGTCTCAGCCTGGGTTGGGTTGAACACCTTTTTGTTCCTATCATTTTTTTGGTCTCCATTCCAAACACCTTGGTAGAGGATATACCTGTTCTTTCTCAAGTACTGCATGTCTAAGTCCTGTTAGCAAGATATAGGCTTCCATCGCCAGTTTTGGAGTCAGGCTTAGGTGTGTAGAAACAATCAATCCCTCTATACCAAGCAGTTTCTTTCCAAAGTATGCCTACCTTTATCTGGTTTTCACAGCTTTAAGTCCACAAATGCTTTTGAAAGGAAAAGTGGTTTGCATCCTTGACAAAGTAACTGTCATTAGAACCTAGTCTTGCAAATTTGTTTGACTTTTTAACTTTTAAATTCAGAACAAATAGTAATATGACTCAGGTCTTGAAGCTATAACTCAGTGTTCTTGCCCCAGGAAAGAATCAGTTGGTTCTAGCTTCAGGAAGAGAACTTGCAAACAAATTTATGTAATCTACATTATATATATGTACATACACACACAAACATGCATTATATATGAAAGTTTTGATAACTGCAAATTTCTGTACACATAATGGGTATGTTACTTTGTTAATTTTGTCATTTTGTATACAGCAGCTGTCATCCCATTTGCTATATTTTGCAGGGTTTTTTAAATTCCTTTCCTTTCTATCACTTTTAAAGAAGCAATTTTTTTCCTTCTGTTCTCTCACCAGTTTACCTTAAAGAGGAAAGCAAAGGTTTTCTCTATAACATTCAACACTTTCAGCACTTCTGTGACCAAATGTGTGGGGGTTTTCCTGATACCAACCAATTTTCCTACTCTCTGGACACCAGCTTGGCATCCTATAATTCAATCGTGACGCCAATTGTCATATTTGTGCAGATGTCACAGGTTAAGGGCTCAGTCCCACAAAACTGTCCCCACTCCAGATGCCAATTGCAAGCAGCAAATCCCCAGGTTACCCACATATCCATCAGCCTTGGCTACAAATGGAGGGTTCCCATGACTCCCTTCTTATCAAGTTTTTGATAATTGGCTATGATGGCTCACAGAACTCAGGGAAAGACGTCTACCAGTTTATTATTAAGGATATTATAAATGACAGAGATAAACAGCCAGATGAAGAGATATATAAAGGGAGGTCTGGAAGTGTCCTGAATACAGAATTTCTGTCCCCACGGAGTTGGAGTGCACCCCCTCCTTGCTCATAGGATGTTTTCACCAACCTGGATCCTCTCTGAATCCTGCCTTTTGGAGATTTTTTTGGTGGCTTTATCACATAAGAATGATCAATCTCTAGTTCCTCTGCCCTACCTGATGATGGGGGATGAGATTAAAGGTTCCAAGCTTCTAATCATGCCTTGATCTTCTTAGTGGCCAGCCCTCATTAAGGAACCCAGCAAGAGTCACCTCATTAGAACAAAATACGCTCCTAGCACTTTTATCAATTGGGAAATTGCAAAGGTTTCATGACTTCTGTTCAACCTGTGACCAGGGAAGAAGACCAAAATAAATGTTTCTTATTATAATTAATATTACAGTATTAAAATCTTTAACTTCACCTCTATGTCTTGGAATACATAATCACTAGAAACTCAATTACAGTCAGCCCACATACAGCAACATTTCTGTCAATGATGGGCCACATATACAATGAAGCTGAAAAATTCCCATTGTCTAGTGATTTGTGTTACAGTTGCCTATAGTAATCAGTAAAGTAACATGCTGTATAGTTTGTAGCCTAGGACAAATAGACTATACCATATAGTCTAGGAGTGTAGTAGCCTATGTATCTAGGTTAGTATAAATACACTCTGATGTTTGTACAAAGAAATTCCCTAACAACAGGTTTCTCAAAATTTTCCTGGTGGCTAAGTGATGAATGACAGTACCTATATAGCTTAATGTGTTTACATAAATGCATTTACACACTATATTCCATTTGATAAGTTGTTCTTCCTGTTAATATGTCTCAGATATTTTTGAATCAGCACATAGTATATTTACCTCATTTAAGAGCAATTCTGAGCTTTTTGATGGAAGGCGCTCATAAGAATACAGGGAGCTAGCAGTCATGTTTCAGTCCTGCAGTGAAGCTGATACCCAGCTATGCACTAGTGCTCTACTTGTGCAAAATGATGTCATAATGGATCCTCCCTTTTGAGTAGCCTGGGATCAGTGGTCAGTAGACCTTTGCTTATCACAGTCCTTGGGGATCAGAACGTGAGCAGATGTGAAAGCACAGAAACCCAAGTCATACTGACACAGTGGCAGTACGTGCTAATCCATTCTCAATCTTCTACTTTGAAGGAATGCTTGAGTTAATTTTCAGGTCTCCAGGAATCCCTGCGTAAACACAATTATATCTAAAGCTATGGATCATTGTTATGACAGTAAGCAACGGATGTAATAACCCACCATTATTTGTCAGTGTAGTTTTTTATAGGGACTGATATTTTTCAGTGGATCTATTTACTGCAGCCAATCTATCAGCCTACTCTTTTTGTGTGGGCCGCCTACCCTCCGCCCTACAAAGGATATCTCCTCTACTGCAAGTCAGTAATGTAGGTGATGAGACTTCACTTTTTTCCTCTAATAAATTCCTACCTGATTTTCCAAAAATCGTATCCAAGTAGACTTCAAAGTTTTATTCATAGTGTAAGACATGTTGATAAGGTATGGAACATGGCATATGATATATGCAAGAGTAGTTATTTCTCCTATTTAAAGTGAACAGACTTTTTTAGCCTATTTGTCTTGAATAGAATCAGGTAACTAAAGATTGGTTAACGGTTCTTGAAATTAATCTCTTTATTTCCTTTTCAAAAATTTAAAAAATTCTTAACGCAAACATAAGACATTTCCCTTAAATAACTGACTTAAACCAAGAGGAGCTGAATTTTTGAAAGGTCATCTTGATAGATTTATTTAAATAAGAGTTATAGATTCATTTTAATTAATGTTATTTACTATATAAAAAGTTTTGCCAGTATTGAATAGCAAAACAATCACAAGCCAAAGAAATATAAATAAAAATATAGTGTAAAACATTATTTTATTAAGACTTTGAAAAGAAAGTTTCTCATTGAGTAACATTAAAAATAAAGGCCTAGAAGTTATAAATTTATTACACACATGTATTAGTTTCTTGATCTCTTTTATAGGTCCATATGTGCATAGAAAGTAATATTTTTGAAGTTAAAAGTAAATAGTAAAATTTATGTCTTTCATCTAAAACTTATGCTTACTTTTCTACTGTGCAAATACTGAATCCTGAATACTGAATTTGTGATAAGCACACATGAATACCATTTTTACCTGAAATGAGATAATATTCCAGTTCTTGATGGTTGTTCAAACAAGAGAAAGCTTGCTCTCCTATGTGAAAAGTGGGAAACTGCAGCCGAATGCAGATTGTTTTAGGAGTGGTGGAATACTCTTTCACAGAAATCCAAACTTTTCTAGGCCAGGTCAGTGATTCTCATGTGATTTACTTCAATTCACAAAGCTCTTCGTCTTCTTATCAAAGTCAGGTTCCCAGAATGAGCCACATGTTGTACCCAGGCCATAGTTTGGACCCTTCACTTGGCCATAAGCTTGTGTGAAAAAAAGAGGAAAATACTGTTAAATTGTGTTCTGCAGTTTTTCTGGCTGTTTTTTAATAATACTTGAGAACTGCTATGTAGTAAAGAATTTAACCTTGTCTTTTTTTCCTTTGATTCTAGGAGGTGGCCTGCAAGCCCTTGGAATGTCCTGCCTGGTAGGAGTGGCTTTGTTTGCCTTGGGGCCTTGGGTGAGCCAGACAGTAACATCGTGATTTATGGTGGGGGCTTTGAGCCCTACCAACAATGTGATTTAGGGTGAGAGCTTTACCTCACAGTGTGTTAGTTGACCTCCTGGGGGGCTGGAAACTGACATCAGCCAATGGGAGGCCAAGCATGCCGACGTGATGAGTCCCAATAAAGACTTTAGACACCAAGAATTGGATGGACATCTCTGGTTGCTGGTATTCTGTGTGTATTATTATGCACCTATACCAGGAAAGCAATGCTATCCTTACTCCATGGGGATAAGAAGCTTCTGCATGAGAAGCTTCACATTTTGTAACTTTCCTGGATTCTGTCCTATGTGTCTCTTCCCATGGCTGATTTTTATTTGCCTGTGAGTATAATAGATTTAAGTGAGTTACGTTAGTCTTTCTAGTGAATGACTGAAACTGAGGGTGCTCTGCTGATCTTCAAACTTGCAACTGGTATCAGAAGTGAGGGGGCCTTATGATCTATTCTCCCAACTTCACAGTTGCATAACTTTTGCAGTTGGCCTCTGGACCAGGATTCACTAGATCAACCCTGACTCACTGAAGTACGTGATTTGGATAGAGAAAGGATAAGAAGGCAGGGATTGATAAACCTTTAATTCTGGGTGGCTATCTGGTCATCCAGGTTATGGAACTATAGCTGTACTGTGATCGGTTACTAGTGGCAAAAGTAATCAATGAAATTTAGAAGTAGTAGACTGAGCTCCCAAGGAGTTGGCTTATTTCATATGCAAGAAAATGCAAAATAATAAGAAATAAGAGACAAATTATGTTGGGACAACAGACGTCATGTCTACAACCTCTGGTCACTAGGAAGTTTGTCCAGGTAGAGAGAGGGTAAAACTAAGAAACTACTGAAACCAAGGGATAATGTGAAAGAGTTTCATTTTGTGAATCATTACTATCAATTTTTTGTAAAGCCTTTACTGAAATGATTGTGAAACTGACTAACATAGCAGCAGCATCCTTGGCTTTGAAAACTGCAGATTAGAAGAACATGTTTGAGTTGCTGTAAAATCCATAGCTCTCTTTTGAACACTGTAGATAGCTGTGTATCATCCAGACACATAGCAGGTATAGGTACCCTGGTAGACTGAATAAAAGCTACTGCAAAATGTGTTTACATTGAGAAGGGGGATTGTTTTCATCCAAAACAATGCCAAATGGAATTTTCCAAATAAAGGAGTGATATACGTCATATGCAAGCCATGTTGGATTAGCATTATAATGATCAGGTTATTTATCCACTAAATATAGCCCTTACCCAGGTCATAGTAAATACCAAGATTGAAGGGGAACACTTTTGCATGGGACCCCATATAATCTTACTGCTATAAAATCAAACAACAGTAAGAGAAACTTCATCAAATTTGTAACCTTAGTTTACCTTTATGGGCTTTACAAATGCTGAGAAAATTAGGGTGATTCACAAGAAACTGAGAAAAGACAAATGAAAGAGTCAAGGGAAATGTCCCAGGAGAGTGGAGATATTTAAATGATGAAATGGGATGAATAAAGCTGACATTGATGAGGCTTTGTTCATTTCTTTTCACTCTTTTTTCTCTTGTCTTGCCTTCTCTTCTTATTTCATTGAGTTGATCTTCAGTCTCTGATATCCTTTCTTCTGCTTGATGGATTCGGCTACTAAAACTTGTGTTTGCTTCATGTAGTTCTCGTGCTGTGTTTTTCAACTCCATCAAGTCGTTTATGTTCTTCTCTAAGCTGGTTATTCTAGTCAGCATTTCGTCTAATCTTTTTTCAAGGTTTTTGGTTTCTTTGCATTGAGTTAGAACATGTTCCTTTAGCTCAGAAAAGTTTGTTATTATCCAGCTTCTGAAGCCTGTTTCTATCAATTTGTCGCACTCTTTCTCGGTCATGTCGTGTTCCCATGTTGTTGAGGAGTTGTGATTCCTTGAAGAAGAGGTGTTCTGGTTTTTGATGGTTTCATCTTTTTTTGTGCTGTTTTTTTTCCCATCTTCGTGGATTTACCTGGCTGTGGTCTCAGGGAGCTGCTTGATAAGATCGCTTGTCTGCCTATGGAGGCGCTACTGGGTTTCTAGGGACTCCTTCAGGTTAGTAGGCAAGCTTCCTGTGTCTTTTTTGTTTACACTGGGGGTTTAGGCCTGCCTCTTCCGCTGACCTGGAGGCGCTGCTGGATGGTCAAGAACGCAGTCCCATTGCTACCCAGGCTTCCTGTGTTTTTTGTTAAAACATGTAGCCTAGTCCCACTCCTCTAATAGTGAGTTGTGTCCTTCTTCCAGTGGGCTGGGTCATTTGGGGTTCAGCTCAGACTGTGGCACTGCCTGCACAACCCTGTAGAGTCAGAGCTTCAGCCCTCTGGGGTTTGTGGGGGAAGGTAGGGACCTGCCCAGCCACATCCAACCATCTCCCCCTTTCAGCTTCCTCTCTCTCTGGTCATAGGGTAGGGGCTCACCCAGCTGCTCCGTCTGTCCACTTACAGCTCCCACTCTCTCTGGGCAGGGGGAGTGGACCCCGATAGCTCGGTCCGCAGGCTCTCCCGGCTGGCTTTTTGGCTTGTGCATCTGTTTAGGTCTGTGTGCCAATCCGGGACACGGTCCTGGATTATTGTTCAACTCCGCACTTGTAATTCCTGGCGCTTGACTGGCAAAGATCCCTTGTTCTGTGTATTGCTGAGGCTTTGAGGGAAGTGCTGTATCTGGATCAGAGTGCCAGAGGGGGAGCCTCCAACTCACCAGTCAGATGCACTTTCTGGGTGAAGCAGCACTCCTTCCACCTTGGTCTGCCCTGTCTGGGCTTTGCTCACCCTCAGACCAGACCCATTGAAATGCATCTGGTACCTCAGCTGGAGCTAGGAGATCTCTGGATTTCTGTGTCTCTCTCACTGGGTGTTGTGTGCCAGAGTTGTGTCTATTCAGCCATCTTGGAGAGTCAACTGCTATAATGAACTTTCAGTCAGATATTTAATCATGACTAGTTTAAGTTTTGGTCATCCAGTTATTGTTTTGATTTTTCTCTAAAAGCACCTGCAATGAGCTACACTCCAAAATTACTTTTCATAGAAAAGACTCTAGGAGTACTCTTAAACATAGGTTTTTAATAGCATTAAGATTAATGGACTAGATAAAAATTTTCCAAAACTCTAGTAAAGAAACTGATGAGTTCATGAAATTACTAATCAAGATAAAGCAAAACAAAAATTAATTATGTGAGACTGAATAACTGATAAAGATAATACTTTTGTGGTCTTTATTTAAAGCATTTTTGATCCTTTATTTAAATGTTTTATTTTTCAGATTTAAAAAAACTTTCTCTCTCAAGCTATCTATAGCTTATAGCAACTTGGTAAAGTATACTTTTGTGAACAAAGATAGATGCATTTGCTTTTTCTCTCCACTTGATTCCTCCAAAATTTGGAAACTATTTGTAAGTATTCCTATGGCAATGTGGTTATTTGCATACATCCAGTGAAAATCTGCTCTCTCTTTACAGCAGGATACAATTGGAAACATTTATTGACAAAGCTTTGACAGAAATGTCATTTTGAGAATGTGCATAGAATGCCTGGCTTCCCAGGCATTCTGGTTTCCAGCCTTACCATAAGTAGATAAAAATAATCGCTTCCTAGAAGACTCAGGAACCCTAACAGTTTAAATCTTAGATTTAGATTTTAATTTAGATTTTAGTAAAATCTAAAATCTCCTTGGTTTGGCTTTCTAACGTGAAGAGGTTTTTAAATCTGAGATTCCTATGTAATCTATTTGGAGAGAAAAGGTTATGTTTCCAACAAAGAGCTAAAACATCTGCTATTGGATTGTAGCTCTGTGCTTTTTCAAGCTCTTGCTATCTGCCTATAGACTACACTAGATCCTGAATTTGTCTGGATTCCTCCAATCCAACCTTCTTTCATGAAATTACTGAAAAGAGTAACTGCAAATGAGGATAAGTTGGCTTTCTCTTTTCTTTTCTTTTTTTTTTTTTTCTGAGTTGGAGTCTTGCTCTGTTGCCCAGGCTGGAGTGCAGTGGCATGATCTTGGCTCACTGCAACCTCTGCTTCCTGGGTTCAAATGATTCTCCTGCCTCAGCCTCCTGAGTACCTGGGATTACAGTCATGCACTACCATACTTGGCTAATTTTTGTATTTTTAGTAGATATGAGATTTCACCATGTTGGCCAGGCTGGTCTCAAACTCCTGACCTCAAGTGATCCGCCTGCCTCAGCCTCCCAGCACTTTGGCTCAAGCATGAGCCACTGCGCCTGGCTGAAAAGTTGTCTTTTTCATATTGTTAAAAGCTTTTCCCAAGATATCAGAATAAGACTCTATATTGTCATGAGACTCTTACTCTTTTAATGTCCACCTTTTTCATTTGACAGGATGATGGTCATTTGATTCATTCAATTGGTTGCCTTTAAGTTTAGGTTCATGGCTCAAAGCCATATGCAAACTGGTGTTGTCATACTGCTATTAATTTTACTTTGTATTTTTCTTTTTAAACTTTGCATCCATTACTTGCTAAATTTTGCAGAAGTGCAATTCTTATTCTGACAGAATAATGCTGGATCAGCACCTTGAGATGATAACAAATGCCTATGAAATACAAAAATGAACTTAACAGTGGACTCCAGGCATAATCAGCCTGAGAGCCACTCCCTTCAAACCTCTCTTGTTGCTCACATTGTGGCCAAAAGAGTTTTAACACTGACTTCTTGCTGCCATTCACTTTCTCCAATGTGGGACCAGACCAGCAACCCAGGAAAGGCTTATCCCAGCACCAAGGAATATCGAAACCTCACTACAGGATGACTTAATAGTGACGCTTTGGAGAAAGATTGTGATCAAATGGGGAAAATATGAAACTTGTCAGAATCAAAATGGAATCACATATGTTTTTAAAAAAACAAAAACAAAATTTGACAAATAGAGCTAGAGAAAGCAATGAAGAGAGTGTTTTGCTGGGCACGGCAGCTCACACCTGTAATCTCAGCACTTTGGGAGGCCAAGGCAGGCAGATTACTTGAGCTCAGGAGTTTGAGACCAGCCTAGGAAACATAGCAAAACTCTGTCTCTACAAAAAATTAGCCAGGAGTAGTGGCACAGACCTGTAGTCCCAGCTACTCAGGAGGCTGAGGTGGGAGGATCACTTGAGCCCAGGAAACAGAGGTTGCAGTGAGCTGAGAACGCACCACTACACTCAAACCTGGATGACAAAGCCAGAACCTGTCTCAAAAAAATAAAAAAAGGAGAGTTTTCATGCATTAATGCCCAATAACAAAAACTATCACAAAAGATTCTGTAGAAACAGCAATCTGGGACAAAAGTCATTGCAATCTTACAAAAAAAGAAAATACATCTGCAAGAAAATCTGCCCAGCAACTGCCTGTACAAACTTGGACTGGCATCAAACTTGCTATTGATCCTTGTAACCAAGGATAAGTATCTTAAAACAATTATGAAATCATCCTCATTTTTTCTTTACCAATCTTTGTTTTCCTTTGTCTCCCCGAATATGCATGTAGTTTACTACGGTACACATATTTCCATTGCAATGTTCTATTCTAAAAAAATCATTTTTTTGAAAGCCTGTCTCTCTGTGTTTGTTATTTAGGTTGGCAGCATGAATCATTTTCTTAACATCCTATATTTTCAAATAATTGGATTTATATTAGATAACAATTATATTTAGTTGCCAAATGTCCTAGAGCTCATCCCAGGGCAAGGACTTGGTGTCTTTTGGAGGTAAATGGTGCAGCGTCCAATGCATTCGTCAACATCCCACATTAGAATGCTCCATGGTGCCATTTTCTTTTCTTTGGCAGGAAATGATATGAGAGTGGAACACATACTCACACATGCAATTAACCAGTTATAGCATAGGCCTCCCAAGGGGCATGACACCTGAATTTGGCAGGAAAGTTGTTGAGCAGTAGCTAATCTCTTCTTAAATTAATGATGGCTGCATAAGCTTTGACTATGGCCTAAAGGGGATCCCAGTGACAGGAGTCATTCTTAAGGTTGGACAGGCGGCTGGGTGTCTGGGCAGCTGTTGTTCTCTCTGCTCTTACAGGCAGGCTATCCTTTTCTTTCTCTTCCTTCCAAGACACACCCATGAGGTTGCCCTGCCCTCTTTCCAGATTTTACTTGTTGAATCATCAAGGCCCCCACATCATCTCCTCTGGAAGTCATTACTTCTGAGAGGAAGCCTTCCTTGCTTGTCTGTCTCTTCAACCATGCTCTGTATCTTCAGCATCTGGCACAGTACATAGTCTAAAAATAGATGCTCAGTGAATGTCTACTGAATTAACAAATGAATACCACTCATTTGGACTTCATCTACTGCTTTGTCTTGTTCATTGCCCCCAATTTTTTTTCTGAATTTGACTGCAAATGTATTAAGGGTAAGATGTTAAAATTTGTTGCTTTCCTAAAGAGTCCATATTTGCAGTTTTGGTTAGTCATTATATATTTGTGAGATCCTTGAATCCATCTCCAAAGCACAAATCTCTTGTTTAAGAGAGGTCCTTTTTAGGAGAGCCCAGTCTTACATTATGTCATAAGGAATTGTGTGTAGGGCCTAGAGAGAATAAAACCACATGAAGAGATGCCTTGGATGAGCCTCGGGTCCATTAGCTCATTTTTCCATTTCATTTTCATAATAAACTCACTGGATTAGTGAGGTTGGTAGCACTAATACACTAGGTTGGTTGATTATCTTTAAAGCCCATGTTCATATCACCTACATTCTTCCTAAGAGTTCAATTATAAGTAAATGAAATATGGTTGATTCAAATTTAAGCCATGTTGAATCCTGAGCCCCCCAAAACCTGCAGGAGGACATCTATGTGCAGGCAGAGGCTGCATAAGACTAATGAAATCCTAGCTGGTCTTAAGTGGGCTTCCCCAACCCATTGTCCACATTCTGAGCTGATTTGAGATTGAGCAATTAGTATTTATCCTAGTGTGAATTAGAAAAGAGCCCTGCCTGGGCAAAGTACTAGAGGTGCACAGCTTGTTGACTGGGTGGCACTGTTGTTCAAATTAGGAAAAGCAACTCCTCTGGGTGGACAGCTGAGAAGATTTGAGTCTGAGCAGGATTCCAGGCTCCCTCTCTGTTTTCTGGGCTCCCTCTCCATTTCCAACAGTCTTGAGGACTCTGCTCTCTATCTTCTCAAATCCTTGAGGGCTCAGACATTCCTATTTGCAGTAAGCCATCCCTCTACAGGAACCTGTAAGCCACCACTGGCCCTAATTTTTATCTCTATACAGATCCCATAAACAGAGTTACTCCCTTCTCATAGTCCATGCAATGATGTTATAAGACATGCAAGGTAATTGGCACCTGCAAGCCCTTTATATTACCATCACATCTTCTCACAATCACCTCAAAACATATTTCAGTTTATATGAATGTGGTCCCTAAAACAAAAATAAGAGGTTTAGAGTAGTTTTCTCTTTCCCATCCCTTCTTGCTGTAATCAGTCTGTGCAACTATCATCATTCTTATCCCTGAAGAGCCAGGGAGATGATTATTCTCTGATAAGAAGCAGTTGTACCTCTGTCTGATAGGAGAGACATGTGAGTGGGAAAAAGAGAGGGTGTGTGGTAGCTGTGAACTGCTGGCCTTCCCCTCTGTTGCCTCTTCATCTGTTCCCTTCCCCACTCCCACAACATGTACTCTCCTTTCCCCTGTATCCTTCTCCCTGTCAAATACTGACAAGGCAGATTTCAGCTTCTTAGAGTAGAAGGTATCTTGTCTGTGCCAAGACGAGATCAATGAGCATCAGCATTGACTGTGAGTTTGAGTTCCTGTAGGGCCCTGACCTTCTTTTGATGGAATATAATTCTACTCCTTCACCTTCCAACTTTTCCAAGAAATTCATCCTGTCCTAGCTTTTACTGGAGCAGAGACATCTCCTGTTTCCTGCTTCCTCCCCATACCCAAATCAGTGGTTCAGGCTCCTGGATGAAAATTCACCAATCTTGTGAACCCTGCTGTCCTAATCTTCAGCCTCAACCTCAGGACAGAACTCATGAGGATTGGGCCTGAGGCTTCCACAGTGTCAGCATTGCTGAAGTGCAAAGGGGAGCCCTGAGATTCACAGCGCGTTCTCCAGGCTTTTTTCCTCTTCATAAGTGCAATAGAAGCCAGTGAATTATGGCTTCTCCTTTGGAGAAGCCATAAATACTTGGGGCCCAGATTCTCACTGGGGCTGGGATTCCTGGAATATCTCACCTTAGTATAGTAACCACCAGTCTGAAGTTTTTCTTTAGCTTGGCATGTTCATATCTTCACTGTCATCTTATTCATGAGTGATCAGACCACTGGGAAATGCCTCCAGCTTATAAACTTACTGAAACAGATTGTGTCAGGACATTCTATTCCCATAAATGTATCAACTGAAGGGTTAACGATGTCATTTCAGCCAGTCAGAGCCTCTTTCCCCAGGAGAGTAATCTGACTGAAGAACATAACTCTTATCAAAAATTTGCTTGGAAAATATGGGTTCAGTAAATAGAACTGGACTATTTTAGCAGATACTTTGTTCAAATTGATAGCCAATTTGTCATTCATTTCAACTAAAAGATTTTCTAAGGGGACTGTGTTAGCCCATTTTGCACTGTTATAAAGGAATACCTGAGACTGGGTGATTTATAAAGAAAAGAGATTTATTTGGCTCACAAGCATGGCACTAGCATCTGCTCAGCTCCTGGTGAGGTCTCAGGAAGCTTTTATTCATGGTGAAAGGCAAGGGGGAAGCAGGCATGTAACATGGTAAAAGAGGGAAAGGAGGAGGTGCCAGCCTCCTTTAAACAACCAGCTCTTGCATGAACTAATAGAGCAAAATCTCACTTATCACCAAGGGGATGGCACCAAACCTTTAGTGAGGGATCCACCCTCCATGACCCAAACATTTCCCACCAGGCCCCACCTCCAAGATTGGAGATCACATTTCAACATGATATTCAGAGGGGACAAATATCTAAACTATCAGGGACCAAGTATTTGCATTGTCTTTCTCCTTGCAGCTTGCCTGACAATCTTTTGCATATTTTACTTTGAACCATGTCTTGCAACAACACTTTGTAATTGTGATGACTTTCGAGTTTGTGTATAAAACTTTGGATTGCCCTGAGATTTACCGCATTCTGGTAATAAGGAGAATGACCACTTAATCTTCACAGGAAGGTACTATAGCTTATTCTGCATTACACGTTTTTCTAATAGGTTGTTAATACTTTTCATTTGCCTCAACTGCCATACACTAAAGAAATTAATCTTTTTATCATATATGTTGCAAAAAAATCTTTCTCAATTTGTTTTGCCATTTACCAACTGTAAGTTTTCAATTTTTTTGTAATAAAATTGATCATTCTTTTGTGGCTTAGAAGATTAGATTGTCGGTCTTAAGATTATTGATTAAAACACCTGAAGTAAAGGGAGAAAAGGGAAGTTGAGGCAGTTGCTCCTCAAGGGCTAAGCAAATTACAATAAATGCAGAGATCATATATGCACATTTTAACTATGTATCTATTATCTACCTTATAATTCACTCATTCATCTATCTGCCTTAGTAGAATGTGCCTTGAAGATCTACAGTTACAGGGAATGTAATCTAAGCAGAGGCTCCAACTGCTGCACCCTGAAATACACTT
This sequence comes from Sapajus apella, assembly GCF_009761245.1. Classification (NCBI taxonomy): domain Eukaryota; kingdom Metazoa; phylum Chordata; class Mammalia; order Primates; family Cebidae; genus Sapajus; species Sapajus apella. Next base: position 2,002,401 of record NW_022437091.1, read on the forward strand.
GGGCGTTTCCTAGGGATCTTTGCCCACCCTCTGCCCCACCCTCCCACCCCACCTACTCCCTGGCTACTCCTAGCCAATGACTGAGCACAGCAGGAACACTAAGGTAGGCTTGTTCCTGGGAGATGCAGGACTGACAGCAGACTTGGGCCTGAGGACTCCCAACAGCTTTGCTGAATTTTCCTAGACTGTACAGCAGTCTAGAACAGTTCCACCTAACTTTCCTTTTCTCCCTTTTTTATTCAGAATCAGACATACATGGCAGTCTGATGCTCTCCCAGCATCTCTGGATCCTTCCTCATTTTCTCTCACAAGTATTTGAGAGAGAAATAAAGTCCTTGCACACTTAATCTTATTTTGGTATCTGCTTCTTAGAAGACTCTGGCCAACATGTATTATGATATTCTCTCATTTCTTAATTGTGTAGCAGCTGCCTAGCTCCTAATGGTAATTGAGGTCAATTTCCTCTCTTACATCATGATTACTTTCTTTTCCTATTGACCCATTGGCATGAGGAGGCCAAAATGATGAGGTGGTACTCACAGCTTTGAGTACAGAGGACCCTTATTGACTCCTCCTGTGAAAGTGTCCCCCTGATCCCCACTGACCAGGAGCTAGCACTTCTGATTCAGCAGTGCCTAGGTTATGGGAACGGGAAGTGTGCAGTCCACAGTGGGTCAATGAGATTGATCATAAGAGAGACTGCTACTACTTCCATTCATTAGTTTGTAGATCCATGTATTCTAGATATTGGTGCATATCATATATATGCCCTCTATAATGAGTGTACATACTGACTGAGGACAGTTCCAATCTTACAGTGTCTTGTCCACAGCTAGTGACTTAGATTTGCCTTTGATAGGCCTTTCCGTTAGTAGATGGAAGGCTTCCAGTGTATGGTAGGACCAGTGGATCCCATGGTAATACCTCTATGACTATACCTCCTTTGCCATGAAATGAGTCCCTTGATTTGAAGCAGTGTTGTGCAGAATCTAGTGGTGACAATTCAGTCATTCTGTAAACCCTAAGATAGTAGTGGTGGAAGAACCATAGAAGCAAGAAGGCAGAACACATTCAGTAAAGAGCAATCATTGCCTCCTCCAGGGTAGGAGTCCAATGTAATCAGCCTGTGTCCAAGTAGTAGGCTACTCTCCTTAAAGAACGGTTTTATACTCATTGTGTTCAGGGCCAGTCACTGCTTCTGGAAAGTTGGGAATTCAGTAGTGCAGGTAGCTAGATCAGTGTTAATGAAAGGGAGTACACGCTGTTGGGTGTATGCATGGCCTCCATCCCTCACTATCACTGGCCATTGTGTGTGCACTTGAGTAATCAAAGGGAGTCATTCTGTTCATTTTGTTTCTGCATGCCTTCTCTATGGCGGTTGCTCTCTTGTGGACATTGATGTAGACACAAAGATCTGCACAGTATGTCCCCACTGCTACAGGTCCATCCACCTGTCTTTTTCCAGATCTCCTATTCTCTGGCCAATTGCAGGGATGGGGGTGCCACACACTTTTAAACAACCAGATCTCACGTGAACTCAGAGCAAGAATTCACTCAATACTGTAAGAAGGGCACAAAACTATTCATGAGGGATCCATTCCCATGATCCAAACACCTCTCACCAGGCCCCACAACTAACATTGGAGATTATATTTCAACATGAGATTTGGAGAGGACAGACATCTAAACTACATGTCTTGTATGGTGAATTAGGATTGTAAGTTTTTTGCAGTGATGTGGGGCCACCGGTTCAGGCCATGGCTATTTGTTCACCAAAAGCAGATGGCCATGGATTTTTTTTGTATGAATCATCAGCGAGGCTCTGGGCCCTGCAAAGGACTACCCCAGGAAGGACTTAGACATGGGAAAGAGGAAGCTCCTGACCTTTCTGGACCTCACTCTGTTCGGTCTGTGCTTTGAAGAGTCTATTTATGCTTGAGGACCCTACCAAGCTGCAAGGAAAAGATAGCCTATGCCACATGAGAATTATGTGTGTGTCAGATTCACATTTGAGACTTCTAGGCAGTTTGACATTTGAGAAGGAAATAGATGCTGGCTGAATTATTGAGCCATGACATCTGCCGGGCTTAATTTGCCCTAAGGATTCTGCTAATAGCATCCATAAGACACTTTACTAATACACAAGGGGTCACAGGGCTTTGATGGCATCCTGTGTGCCTTACACCCTTGACATGAGTATTTGGTTTCATTTGCTTATACCAGATTGTCTTTGTCAATTAGATGTCATCCCTACCCTATCTGCATTCTCCTTCGCATTGCAGGGAGGTCTGGAACATCGTTTCCTGGTGTCATTTTCCTGTATGGCCCTGAGATAGAGTCTGCCAATTAAAGGCACTCACGAGGCATTTGGAAAGCAGAAGAGAAGTCAGTATCCCTGTTGGCAGCTGTGAACAGATGCTTGGACATATGACAGGCATATGATTTGCTCCAGCTTCCAGGCAACCTCCTGAGAATCACCTGCTTTGGTATTGTAGGCAGCTGGGATTATTGTTAGTAGATTTACTGGAATCCAGCCCTTCTTGATTTCATTAAGGTAGCAGCGGTTTCCATATTGTTTCCCCACCCCTTCTAATCATTGTGTAAGCTTCTGATTTCCTGTTTTAAAACCCTTTCTCCTTGCAATGCAGATGTGCTTCTCTTTCACTGAGAGAACGCTGACTGATAGAACACTGCTGCAGGCTCCTGCCTCCCCTCGTTTCATGATGATCATAGTGGTGGTTGGGGGCGACCTTTAGGAGTGAGAACTCCTAGGAAGTTTTTCAGTATAGTGGACCAGGCGGCTTCCAGATAATTCCTCCAGCTCTGTGATCAGAGACGCTTTCTGTACAGTAACAGTCACCCCTGGTGATGCAGAACAAATAGGATTAGATTTTATTACTCCTCTTATGGCCTTCCATTGGCTAGAGTTCAGCATGACTGAGGTACTTCATTTAAGACGACCTGGCTGGCTAATGCATGATCTGGCTGTAGTCTGATATTTGCAGTGAATTATGCAGAATCAAAGGGATAGTTAGACTCTAAGCCATATGGGGACTGCTTCCTCAAGCAAGCAGATATGAGTGTGTGTGACAAAGGAACTTGTCCATTATCATAGAGCTCATATTTCCTTTGCTTTTAACACAAATATGCCCTTAGGGAAGTTGACTGTTGGGGATAAAGGAAACTAAAGACAACATGGGGATGTGGATGTCTCAGTGTATGCCAGCCTTGTTATATGATGAGGACCACTGCAGCAGACACTGCTGGTGCCCCATCTATTTCCCCTTTCTGCACTCAACATCCCACAGAAAGCAGCTAAAGGTAAGCACCTGTGACTATACCCGAGGGCTCTGGCTGACCAAAGGACATTCAGCTTGGGAGCAGGGGAGGCCAGAAATACCAGGGGAGTCCTCAACCAATGACAGGAGCTAGTGGATTAGTAACCCCATCTTCTTTGCCCACCACCAGGGACAACTCTGGGGCATGCTATGTCTCTGAGTCAAATTCCATGAGAGTTTCTTCAGGGAGAATGAGCCCCAGTAGCTACAGATGCCAGATTTAGCAAACAAAAATACAGGACACCACTAAAATGTGAAGTTCACATGAATGATGAATGATTTTTAGTATAATTATGTTAGTTTTAATACTCAGGACACACATATTTAAAAATTATTTGATGTTTGTTTGAAATACATATTTAACCAGGAGTCCTATATTTTATCTGCCAAACCTACCAGCAGTCCAAAGCAGTTACTTGCTCATTAGGACTCTATGTATTGGCTTGCTGCCCTTCTGTGTCCCATGTCCACCCAGCTGCTTGCTGGAGCTTCTGGGGCCACCTCTGAATAGACTGCTTACCCTCCATCCCACTCTTGAGAGACTGATCAAATAGCTCCTCTCAACTATTGCTGTGGGACTGGGTGGTCCTCAGAAATGAAACTCCTGAGGATGCTTGAATTGACTATGGTTAACTTTCTGTAAGCTATCAGAACGGTGGCTCAAAATAAAACTTAAGCTTGGTTACAAGAGAATAAAGTTACATTTCTTGAACAGCTGAGTTTGTTGCCTGAGCTTTGTATGTGCAGTCCATGTCTTAAATCTTCACAAAGATGCTATGGGCTAGGGGCTATTCCACATTTAGCCATGGCCATTTAAGGATGCCAAATGATTTGCCCAAAATCATAGCTAGTAAGTGGCAAAGCCAGGATTCAAACCCAGACCATCTGCCCCCAGACCCTGTGGTCTCATCCACATGGTACATTGAGAGCCACGTGGGGAAAAACTAGGCTTTCGTTGTGCCAACAAAAGATCATTAGGGTCTCAACTGAAGCAGTGGCAGCCGGGATCCAGGGGAGGTTGCTCTGGTTGCACCTGTGGGTTTTGGTGACTGATTGGTGTGAGAATCGTGAGAGCACCCCCTCAGTTTTGTCTCTTGCCATATACCCTGCCCCACATTCCAGCAGCACTGGCCTTCTTTCTTGTTCTCATAAGTATTCATGTCTATACCTGAATACTCTTCCTTCTGCCGAGAAGTCTGTTTTTGGCCCTCTTCCTTGTCTATCTCACACTCATCTTTCAAGCCTTGGCTTATTTTTTTTGTTATGGTACGGTATACGTGACATAAAATTTACTTACCATTGTAACCATTTTTAAGTGTTCAGTTCAGAGGCATTAAGTACATTCACACTGTTGTGCAACTGTCACCATCATCCATCTCCAGAATGTTTTCATCTTGTCAAACTGAAACCCCATTAAACAGTAACTACCCATTCTCTCCTCCTCCAAGCCTATTGCAATCACCACTCTACTTTCTGTCTCTATGAATCTGACCACTCTAACTACTTAAAATTGTCTCATACAGTATTTCTCATTTTGTGACTGGCTTATTTCACTTAGTGTAACATCTTCAGTGATCATCTATGTTATAGTATATGGCAGAATTTCCTTCCTTTTTAAGGCTGATTCATATTTCCTTATATGTATGTATCACATTTGGCTTACTCATTCATCCATTCATAGACACTGGGTTATTGCCACAAGTTAGCATTACAAATAATGCTGCTATGATTATGGGTGTGCACATCTCTTTGAGTTCCTGCTTTCATATCTTTGGGATATACACCCAGAAATGGAATTGTTGGATCATATTGTAATTCTACTTTTAACTTTTTATGGAATTGCCATACTGTTTTCCATAGTGGCTGCACCATTTTACATTCCCACAAGAATTCCATTCTCTCCATATTCTCAGCACCTCAGCTTATTTGTAATTTCCTTTAAAAAGCCAGAATTTACAAACAACTAAAACAGATTTACAAGAAAAAAACCAACAAGCCCATTCAAAAGTGGGCGAAGGATATGAACAGACACTTTACAAAAGAAGACATACATGAGGCCAACAAACATATGAAAAAATGCTCATCATCACTGGTCTTCAGAGAAATGCAAATCAAAACTACATTGAGATACCATCTCACGCCAGTTAGAATGGTGATCATTAAAAATCCTGGAGATAACAGTTTGCTGGAGAGGATGTGGAGAAATAGGAACACTTTTACACTGTTGGTGGGAGTGTAAATTAGTTCAACCATTATGGAAGACAGTGTGGCAATTCCTCAAGGACCTAGAAATAGAAATTCCATTTGACCCAGCAATCCCATTACTGGGTATATATCCAAAGGATTACAAATCGTTCTACTATAAGGACATGTGCACACGAATGTTCATTGCTGCACAGTTTACAATAGCAAAGACCTGGAACCAACCCAAATGCCCATCGATGATAGGCTGGACAGGGAAAATGTGGCACATATACCCCATGGAATATTATGCAGCCACCAAAAAAGATGAGTTCGTGTCCTTTGTAGGGACATGGATGAACCTGGAAACCATCATTCTCAGCAAACTGACACAAGAACAGAAAATCAAACACCACATGTTCTCACTCATAGGCGGGTGTTGAACAATAAGAACATATGGACACAGGGAGGGAAGCATCACACACTGGAGTCTGTTGGGGGGAAATAGGGGAGGGACAGTGGGGGGTGGGAGATGGGGAGAGATAGCATGGGGAGAAATGCCAGATATAGGTGAAGGGGAGGAAGGCAGCAAATCACACTGCCATGTGTGTACCTACGCAACAATCTTGCATGTTCTTCACGTGTACCCCCAAACCTAAAATGCAATAAAAAAGAAGCCTCTTCTGACCCTTTTGACTAAGCTTACTGCCCCCTCCCACATCTTCATTGATCTTATCATAGTTGAATTTAATGTTTATTTTTATGATTATTTGCTTAATGTTTGGCTCCCCCCTCGACTGCAAGATCTATGTGAGCAGGGATTATGGCTATCTTGATTATAGTAGCTTTATCTCCAGTAACCAGTTCAGTGTCTAGCACATCATAGATTCTTGATGTTTCTTCTGGATAAGTGAATGAATGATGCTTCTATTTTGGGAGAATGGATGGAAGGTGATGGATCTGTACAATAAAAATGCAAAGTGAGTTAAGTAGTATGGAGTGGTCATCACAATTCCCTAATTGGCTGTCTGGATCCCTGTCCCTCCTCTGACCCTGTTGTTCCCTAACAGCTGTCTTGGTGTCTGACCCAGGATAGGACAGCTGAGTTTTTATGACAACTAAAAATAGTCTGTAGAAAATGGCAATTTTTTCTTTTTTTATTATTATACTTTAAGTTCTGGGGTACATATGTAGAATGTGCAGGTTTGTTACGTAAGTATACACGTGCCATGGTGGTTTGCTGCATCTATCACCCGTCATCTATATTAGGTATTTCTCCTAATGCTATCCCTCCCCTATCTCCACACCCTCTGCTAACTCTCCTCTAGCCTCTCACCCCCCAACAGGCCCTGGTGTGTGATGTTCCCCTCCCTGTGTCCATGTGTTCTCACTGTTCAACACCCACTTATGAGTGAGAACATGTGGTTTTTGGTTTTCTGTTCTTGTGTCAGTTTGCTGAGAATGATGGTTTTCAGCTTTATCCATGTCCCTGCAAAGGACATGAACTCATCCTTTTTGTGGCTGCATAGTATTCCATGGTGTATATGTGCCACATTTCTTTATACAGTCTATCATTGATGGGCATTTGGGTTGATTCCAAGTCTTTGCTATTGTGAACACTGCCACAATAAACATATGTGTGCATGTGTCTTTATAATGGAATGATTCATAATCCTTTGGGTATATACCCAGTAATGGGATTACTGGGTCAAATGGTATTTCTATTTCTAGGTCCTTGAGGAATCAACACACTGTCTTCCACAATGGTTGAACTAATTTACACTCCCACCAACAGTGTAAAAGCATTCCTATTTCTCCACATTCTCTCCAGCCTCTGTTGTCTCCTGATTTTTTTTTTTAATGATTGCCATTCTAACTGGCATGAGATGTTATTTCAATGTGGTTTTGATTAAACTAAAGAGCTTCTGCACAGCAAAAGAAACTATCATTAGAGTGAACTGGCAACCAGCAGAATGGGAGAATGGCTATTTTAAATGGCCTCAAAGATGCCTTCCTAGAAACAAATCTCTGGGAAGTCAGCAGAGAGCAGCATCTTAGGGTTCTGCCATTCCTCTAGACATGAGGATTTTCTGTCTGGTGGCCACATTCATGCTTAATGAAGAGCCCCGCTGTCTTCTAAGGACAAGAGAAGAGCAGTGTTACAGTGTGTGACCCAATTAGTCCTTAGTGGTTTTTGTTATTCAGCTCTCAAGACAACCCAGCTGGATTTAAATCATTTATTTATATGTTTCTCTGAATATATATTATACATTGTATATTATTTTATATGTTATAATATATTAATATATTTTATATATTATATATATATTTGCAACATATATAACTATTATATAATACTGTACTTAAAATATATAAATATGTATCCCTAGTCAATCAAGTGCATCTGGCCATCAGAAAAAAACCTTGATGCTGGAAGAAGTCTTGGAAACCATCTTGTTCAAACTGTAAATTTTGCAGGTGAAATCTCTAGGCTCAGCGAGATGAATTTTTTCTATAGTCCCTGTAATTTAGGGCTAGAGAAAAAACCTTGATTCAGCTTTGTACTCTAAGTTCAAGCAGATTTTTTTCCTGACTAGATAATGGATGTGTCAAAACAAAAATTGTACCAAAGTTAAATGGGCAGAGGAGGCTTTATTCAAGGTTATTACAATAGGAGATAGAGGACAGAACTCAGTCTGAACATAGTTCTGCTGAAACAAAAGGAGTTTTTAAGAGCTGGGGTAGGGAGGAGTATTATTGGGCATCTATGTTTGCTAATCAACTTTACCCAAACAAAAAGTAGGCTTTCTCATGTCTTCATGACAGGAGGTTAGTTTTACAACTTGGAGCAAGGCACCCACTAAAGGTAGGCTCCCACTCCCTCCCACCCCTAGCAGAAACTGTAAGATAGGGCACTATCTCCCTTGATGCTTACATTTCAAAGAGATGGCTCTAAGGTCCTTGAGAAGGACATTCCTGAGTTACAAAATTAGCAAGAGGCTTTCAAAACAAGACTTACCTCTCAAAAGGGCAGAGAAGGTATTTACAGTTACCAGTTTTCAAAAGCAAATGCTTTGAGAAAAGGGAGGTCAGGGGGCAAGAGTCAGGAAGAAGGCTGTCTAAAGCTTAGTGAGGCTGAGGAGAATGCTAAGGCCATCTTGGTCAGATACCACAATATCTACAACTTATTCTCATTCCAAGATTGTCCCTTTTCTAGAACTTTCAACTTAGTTATAAACTGGCATATTTTTCCAAGTTTCCAGTGGCTCACTTTGCATCACTATCAATGAATTGACAGGTAATTGTCCTTGATTGAGGATGAGGGTAACTTTTTCACACCCCTGCCGATGTCTCCTTCCATATGGATTCCCTCTTTTCCCTCCCTCTCTCATTTCCTTCACCATTTGTTCCTTTTCAAAAATTAACTTTCCAAATGAAAATAATCATTGTTTCCCACCCCTTAATTAACACATTTGAGTCAACTATGTAAGCAAAACCAAGCCTGTCCAGGTGAAGAAGATATTTTCTGACCCCAGAAGGTTCACATCCCCACCCAGGGGCAGGGGGTGGGAACTGCTGAGATGGAACTGTGGTACCATCATGGCAGCCTGTTCTGATCCTGCAGTCTAATCCAGCCACCAACTTTGCCCAGGCAGAGATGGTGTCTTGATAAGTATGCTTAATTGTTCCCTGTTTTCTCATGTTGGCATCTCTCTGTTTATTGTGATTATAAACCATCTCAAATCCCTGTTCAAACATCTGCTTTAATTTTATTAATCCATTTAAAAGAGATTTAGTTGAGGTTTTTTTCCTGAAATTTCCGAATTCTTTCACTGAAGCCTAATCCAGAATAGATGCTAAATAAATATTGGATTAATGAGTGACTAAATGTCATTGTTTATAAAAAATTGTTTCTTAACACTTATAGTCCAACATGATTAATTATCTGCCAGTTAGTCATTAAACAAGCCTTGTATAAGTATCAGAAAGAAAGAAGGTAAACTGCATCAAGTTCTATGCAATGTTTTCACTTAAGCAATGTTTTCCAGCTTTTTCTTTCCTCCTTCTCCTACTTCTTCCTTTACCTCAACCAATAGGAAGAAGTACATGTTCTATTGCAATCTGCTACACACACACATAAACACACAAATGAAACAAAAATTTCATAAAACAATTTTCACTGTCACTGTAGTTTCAATGCACTGTGATATTTTCCATTCTATTCCATTACTTTAAAAATAAATGTGTCAGGGCCGGGCATGGTGGCTTATGCCTGTAATCCCAGCACTTTCGGAGGCTCAGGTGGGAGGATCGTGAGGTCAGGAGTTCAAGACTGACCTGGCCAACATGGTGAAACCCTGTCTCTCCTAGAAGTACAAAATTTAGCCAGGCGTGGTGGCATGTGCCTATAATACCAGCTACTCGGGAGGCTGAGGCAGGAGAATCACTTGAACCTGGGAGGTGGCGGTTGCATTGTGCTGAGATTGTGCCATTGCACTCCAGCCTGGATGACAAGAGCAAGACTCCATCTCAAAATAAATAAATTAATTAATTTTTAAAAATGTGTCAGCCGGGCGTGGTGGCTCACGCCTGTAATCCCAGCACACTGGGAGGCCGAGGCAGGCAGATCATGAGGTCAGGAGATTGAAACCATCCTGGCTAACATGGTGAAACTCCATCTCTACTAAAAATACAAAAAAAACAGCCAGGTGTGGTGGCACACATCTTTAGTCCCAGCTACACAGGAGGCTGAGGCAAGAGAATCACTTGAACCTAAAAGGCAGAGGTTGCAGTTAGCTGAGATCATGCTACTATACTCCAGCTTGGGCGACAGAGTGAAACTCTATCTCAAAATAATAGTAATAAATGTGTCAAGATAATGAGAAGACAACCCAGAGACTGGGAGAAAATATTTGCAATACATGTATCTAATAAAGGATTTGTATCTAAAATATAAAAAGAACTCTTGAAACTCAACAATAAGAAAACAAATCACCTGATTAAAATATGAGCCAAAGTCCTTAACAGGCACCTCACCAAAGAAGATATACTGATGGCAAATAAGCCTATAAAAAGATGCTCCATGCCATATGTCATCAGGGATATTCAAATTAAAACAAAAAGATATTACCACTACACACCTATTAGAATAACCAAAATCCAGAACATGGACAACATCAAATGTTGATGAGGCTGTAGAACAACAGGAACTCTCATTCATTACTGGTGATAATGCAAAATGGTACAGCCACTTTGGAAAACAATTGGGTAGTTTTTCACAAAAACTAAATATACTCTTATTACACAATCCAGCAATGACAGTTCTTGATATTTATCCAAAGGTACTGAAAACTTATCTACACGTGGGTGTTTATTCATAATTGCCAAAATTTTAAAGTAGCCAAGATGTCCTTTAGGAGGTGAGTTGATAAATAAACTGTGGTATACAGTTTCCAGGCAATGGAATATTATTTAGTATTGAAGAGAAATGAGCTACAAAGTCACAAAAATACATAGAGGAATTTTTTTTTAATTGTACTTTGGGCTCTGGGGTACAGGTGCACATCCTGCATCCTGCGGGATTGTTACATAGGTACATACATGCCATGGTGGTTTGCTACCTCCATCCCCCCAACCCGCCCTGTCACCTACATCAGGCTTTTCTCCTGGTGTTATCCCTCCCCTTCCTCCCAGAATTCCTGCTTTAGCATCTCACCTGGAAGACAGGGTAGAAAGAAGGTAGCAACTCAGAACTGCTATTAGTGAGGTAATTACATGTCTGCTGATGTAGGCATTTCTCTAAGTTTTAATGAGACATTACAGAAGCAAATAGAAGAATGATACAAAGACTATGAACTCCTAAGCAATGTCAAATATAAATACATATTTATAAATTCACATAGAAGTGTAAGTGTGTAAACGTATATAAAAATGTGGGAAAAGATACATCCCAAACTGAATGGTGTATCTTCAGAGGAGGAGATCCCTACTGATTGGGGGTGGGGGGAATACAAAAGGAAAGTAAGAATGTATCTTTGCATTACTTGTAAGACAAAAAGAACTTTAATGATATTAAAAATATGACAACCAGTGAACCTATGAGAGAAGCCAGGATTCATCTGAGGTGCTTCTCTAAGAGTAAAGGACACCCATCAATTCTGCAGTCATGTCTTTTTCTGCCCCTCATTCCCTTGTTTTCTCCTGCCTATCCTCACTCTGCTACATACAAGGCAACATGATGCCAACTAATCATTGTTATTATCTTCCTAGAGGAGTCATTATTGCCCTAGCATGCAAACAAATTGTCAACTAATGGCATACTGTCAATAAATGAAAGGTTTAAGAAGGAATTGTTGAAATTATTAGCAGACTACATGTTCTTTCCTTTTTCATTTTTCATGTGTCTCTACTGTATCCCTGGATACCTCTGGGAGTCATGCTAACATGTTTTAAACCAGCAATGAGAAATATTCTACAGACTCAAGTTTTCCTTTCTAGTATTATTTCATATCACTTTCCTCACTATACCTAACACCCTGCCCCTCTAACCTTCTTAGTTCCCTATGGATACATCCATGTCACAGCTCCATGGATCTGTATACATTGTTCTTTACTTCTCTTCACCTTACCCACCTGACCTCCAATTCTACCCGACCCTTCTCCTAACCTTGTCCATTTTTTTTTTTTTTTGAGACCAAGTCTCACTGTTGGCCAGGCTGCAATGCAGTGGCATGATCTCGGCTCACTGCAACCTCCACCTGCCAGGTTCAAGTGATTCTCCTGCCTCAGCCTCCCAAGTAGCTGGGACTATAGGCATGTGCCACCACGCCCAGCTAATTTTTGCATTTTTTTAGTAGAGATGGGATTTCACCATGTTGGCCAGTATGGTCTCAATCTTGATCTCCTGATCTACCTGCCTTGGCATCCCAAAGTGCTGGGATTACAAGACCTTCTCCACTAGAAGCCTTATCTTTAGGCTGGGAAAATGTACTCAAATCAGAGACATGCCACTTGGGTGATTGAAGTTGCCATGAATTTATACACCAGAGACAGAACTAGCTTTGTGGAGGAACCTGCCCAGGGCTACTCATGCCTACAGCCTTGCTCAAAGATCCTTCACCGGGGAAGTTACAGGGACATTCTCTGTTTGACCAAGAAGTAACTAAATGAAGTGTAATCCATTATACTAATTCACAAATTTAAGAAACTTTAATGTGCAAGTAAGTTCTTTTGAATTGAGCATGGATGAAGTTGCAATGAAAAATATAAATAGAAATGCATCCCCCAAAGTCTAGAAATATTAAGGTTAAAACATTAGGATGTGTAACTTTATTTCAAGGAGTCTCTTTTCTCTGTCTCTTTTCTCTGCAGGAAAAAGAGAACAGAAAAACCTGATCTACTTTAAATATTCCAGGCCTGGCACAGTGGCTCATACCTGTAATCCCAGCACTGTGGGAGGCTGACATGGGCAGATAGCTTGAGCTCAGGAGTTCAATACCAGCCTGACCAACCTGGTGAAACTTGTCCCGACAAAGAAATATAAAAAATTAGCCAGGTGTGGTGGTGCATGCCTGTAGTCATAGCTTCTTGAGAGGCTGAGGTAGGAGAATCTCTTGAACCCAAGCAGAGCTACAGTGAGCCAAGATCGTGCCACTGCACTCAAGCCTGGGTGACAGAGCAAGACCCTGACTCATAAATAAACAAATATTCCTTAGCTGAGTGACAAATTTACTATAAATTTGAATAAAATGTTAACACTGATCCAACATCATTATCTCACAGTTTATATTCACCTTCTATTTGAATATTTAAATGTTTGAAATATCCATTTTAATATTATTGTCTAACCCACCATCCAAATTTAAATTCAAATGGCCTAAACACCCCCATTAAATAGTTGAAAATAATTAGATTACATTTTTTTAAAAGTGCTGCCTACAGGAAATTAATTTTAAATATAAAAGCACAAATAGTCTAAAAGGAAAAATGTACCATGTTATCTAATCAAAAGAGAGCTGGAGCTATATTAATATCAGAAAAAGTGATTTCAAAGTGAAGAACATATCAAGATCAAGTCAATTCTCTTTTCCCCATGATAGCTCTTTAAATAATTACCCAGCTGTGTTAACCCATTCATCCCACTTTGGTCTACTCTTTTCCCTACTAAACAGCCCCAGTTCCTTTTCTAAGCACTTTTGATCATCAGATAAATAACATTTACTAGTATCACTCTTTCCACCAGAAAGATATTGATTCTACTATAGCTAGAAACACATGAGCATTATCAAAATTTTGATTCAGTCCACATACTTTTTTCTGAGCTCCTATATTTGTAGGATTAAACTGTTTCTTAAGCTACCTAATCTCCAACTGTCCTGAAAAGCACCCAAGCATCACCAGCAAGCCTCACTTAGTGCAGCCTAGCACTCACAGGCAGAAGTGTAAGATTATGGTTCTTCAAATATCTTGGCATCCTGCAAAGAGGCATCCTTGAACCCAGTTGCAGGTGGATATCCTAGAAGGCTGTGTTCCACAAAAAGTTCTCTTGGGTCTTAAGGAAGAAGAAAGAAGGGGTCTTAAATTCCCAGTGGATAGACATCATAATCTTCATAAAAGATTATGAACCCACTCTTCACCTGAAGCTGCCCTCCAAATACTAGTATCAAGCCCCTAAAGGGTTGAACCATTGTTACCTTCTGCAGGACATTGGTTGATATGGCACTCTTGCCTGACCTCCTTCCCTTCCTGATCTCACTTTCTATTTCCCCTAGTTTTCTCCACCCCATGGGTACACTTTCTAATAAATAATTTTCACACAAATCCTTGTTTCAAGGTCAACTTTGGGGAATCCGCTTCACTCATATACCAACATGAATGGGGGTCCTTCGTTGCAGTCCTTGGTAGAATCCCATCCTGAAGCTCTGCTTGCTGGTGTCACTCCTAGTACCATTTGTCTTAGTTAGTTTCCTTGAAAGCAGATCCTCAGATAAAAACCAGGGTGTGAATAGTTTACTTTATATGTCATCCCAGGAAGCAGCAGTGAAGGGGTGAAAAGCATGACATAGCCTTAGTGGAAACTTTGTCCTTGGTAGAAGCACCCAAATATCTCAAGAATCAAGTCCAGCAAAGATAAGAAAATGGGAAATGTAAATTTCCTGTTAGTCACTGGGAGTGACAGTAAGAACGGCCACTCCAACTCTCACCCCTTAATTCCCTTGCTCTGTGTACTGTACCTATAATGGCCATTGATTCAAAGTTTACTGCTTATCTTGAAGGACAGCACTCCAACCATGAAGAGTGTCATTCCTAAATTGGCTCTGTCATTCCTGTGAACTATCAGGTTGGAAACTTCTGAGTGATTAAATATGTGATAAGACCAGTGAAGCTCAGAATCATGCGCTCTTGTCACACTGTTCCACTGTGCAATGCAATGCTTAATCTGGTGAAATTTTATGTGGATCCCATGAGAATATATCAGACACTCTTGAATAGTGCTGCTGGTCAAGTGCTATACGCCAGGAAGGAAAATCAATAGCCAAAATATGTATTGATCCCCGTAAGGATGAATTGCTGCCCCTTCCAGAATAGAAGAAGTTTGATGTAATCAACTTGCCATTGCCTGGTTAGTATCATTTTGAGGATTCATATCAGTCTCTACTACTAAAAAATCAGTTATTCAGTAGCGCAATAGCTAGACCAGCCTTAATGAAAGACCAAGCACCAGGCAATGGGTTATGAAGGACCTAAGTGACCAGGGATGACCATCATGAGCTGGGTACCATCAGACCCAATAAGTTATTAGGGCTGCTCCTCACCAAGGCTCCCCTAGTGTGAGATGTGTTGGCTCCAGACTCCAAAGGGCCCTACCAAGTGCTCTGTCTCTGTCTCAGTGATAGGACTGGAAGGTGCAATAACTTGTCTTTCCTTTGGAAGGAATATCTCAGTATGTCTCAGACCACTAGATACCTAAGAAATTCCTCAATACAGTAGCCCCCTTATTCTTGGTGGAGTTACTGTCTACCCTCTGGCATGCCTGCTTGTCATACTTGCCACTTTTTGATCCACTAGGTCCAAATAGGATAAAATATTCAATATAATAGACCAGTGTAAATTTTCTGTGAAATACTCCAACAATCAAGTCTGTTTTTGACTACATTGTGACAGGGAGCAGGAGAGTTGACAGGAGACTTCTTCTATAAGCAGAACTTCTATAAACAGAATTGACAGATATGTCTGAGTCAGGCCTCTGGCTGCCATTTGTGTCTTAACTTTGCATTTTACAATTGAATGTCACCAGCTGTGCTCTGGTCTTCTGAAATCTTAGCATCCATATTGACACTAGGAAGCCAAGTTGCATAGCACTCTCCCCTAACATAAAGCCTGGCCTACAAAGCCTGTGTACTGTACCTTTCAGGGCTACAGCACCATTGGTTTAAAGTGTAATCCTTTATCTTGAAGGACAGACCCCAACCATGAGTTTCTCAATGATGCCAGTGCCCCTGTCACCAGCATGTTCCTCATTGCTTTTGTAGAGTAACTGTCTTCTAAATTGTCCAGGGGAATATATTCAGTCAATAGGTTCTGTCTCATGCAGTCATCCCATTGTAGAATATCCATTTCTCTTATTCTTTTGACCATATCTTCAATACTCTGCTAAGACACTTCCAACATTTCCACTTTATTTACTGTCAGCCATTATTGCTTCAAGCTTCAAAGAGCCATTTATGCAATATACTAGGACAGTCTCCAGGTGTCCATGACTGGATATTATTAAATCCTGAGTCAGGCCTGGTACAGTGGCTCATGCCTGTACTTCCGCACTTTGGGAGGCTGAGGTGGGCAGATCACTAGGTCAGGAGTTCAAGACCAGCCTGGCCAACATGGAGAAACCCCGATTCTACTAAAGATACAAAAAATTAGCCAGGTATGGTGGCGCATGCCTGTAGTCCCAGCTACTGGGGAGGTTGAGGCAGGAGAATTGCTTGAACCTAGGAGGCGGAGGTTGTGGTGAAGCGAGATCACGCCACTGCACTCCAGTTTGGGCGACAGAGCAAGACTCCATCTCAAAAAAAAAAAAAAAAGATAGTGGAAAGGCATCAGAAATTGAGGAGCAACACACAGGGGCTTCTGGGTTCTTGGCAATGTGCTTTCTTAACCTGAGTGATAATGACCTAGGTGCTCATTTTGACTCACTAAGTGGTAGATTTATGTTTTGTGCATTTTTCTTCATCTTATATCTAATGATTAAAAATTAAATAATGTATGATATTGGCACAAGGACAAAAAAATGGACAAATGGAACAGAACAAAGAACTGAGAAACAATTCATACCCATAATAAGAATCTGATATACAATAAATCGTGCCTCACAGTTGATTGACAAAAGGACAAATTGTTTATGAGATGATGTTGGAAAAACTGTCTTATTAGAGGTAAAAAATCGAACTGGATCCCTACTTACCAGAGTGTATATACAAGGAAAGCTCTAGAAGGTTTAAAGACCTCAAGGCAAAAGATTATAAGTGTAATTGTAAATATTGTGAATTAATATCTTCCTAACATACAAGGCAGGGAAGAACTTCTAAAGAACAGCAAAAAGACAAATCATAAGGCCAAAGCTGAGTAAGTAAATTGCATCAAATTAAGAAAATTTATTAAAGGAGGGACATCATGATCAAAGTTAACAAACAGGTGACAAATTAAGTCTTATTGGCTATCCCTAATGGTTTTTAAAAACGAACACAGTATACAACATATACAAGAAACTATTTAAATGAAGATTAAAAAGCAAAAAATGCAAAAGAAAAATGAACAAAGGAAATAAACAGGCAATTTGTAAAATGAGGAAATCAAACAGGCTGTCAAGTGTATAAAGACAGGCCCAAACTCATTAGCTATGAGAATAATTCAACTTTTTAAAATAACAAGATATTACTTTATTATGCTGGCAAAATTATAAAGCTGAACAATGCCAATATTAGCAGGAATGTGGGGATAGAGATGTCCTCCTATGTTACTGGTGGGCATGTAACTGGTGCAGCCACCCTAAAGAGCAATCTGACAGTTCTTATTTCTGTATCATTTTGTTTCATGACCATCAAGACCCACTTTTGGATCTATACTTGAAAAAAAAAATTCACACTGTAGTTTACATAGTACCTGTGTGAGGATGTTTATTCAGATGGTGGTGGTGAGGAACTAAAAGTGACCCAGCTGTCTATCTAAAGTAGATAGGAAAAATATGGAGTACCATTAGCAGTTAGAAGCAATGACTACAAGCACCCAGAGTGGCATGCATTATGCTGAGTAAAAAAAAGGGAAGAAAAAATAGGATCCATTGCATGTATCAGTTATAAAAATCAATACAACATACCAAACAGACAATACACATTTTACAAGAATACATACAAATAACAGCACATACATTAAACAGAAGGCTTTTCTTTTTTTTTTTTTTTTTTTTTTTTTAATGGCTCTGTCTCGCTGGCATTCCAGGTGCCACTGGGGTCAGAAGGCTTTTCTTTAAGGGAGAAGAGCACATACTTTAAGCAGAAGGGTGTTCTTAACAGGAAAAGGAGGTAAATGAAAGTGGGGAATGAGGCTAAAGGGCCTGTCAAACCAATGACGGGGGAGTGCCATAAACTGAAGACTGTGTTTAACCTAACCCTGTATGTCGAAAAAAAGAAAAAGTCCAAATAAAATCTTCCTCCATGGCTTTCCTCTCCATGGCAACTGCTGTAACTGTGTGTGTGTGAGTGTGAGTGTGAGTGTGTGTGTGTGTGTGTGTTGTACATTTCCTAGAAAAATGCTGAATGCATTTACCTGCACGTTTTTATGACCATGTAATTCTTGTTTATATCATATTATTCTGTACCTTGTTCTTTTTGTTTCATAATATACTTTGGATATCTTTCCCTTTCAGCATTTACAAATCTACCTCACTTTTAAACAGCTATATTATTTTTATATACTGCAATTTAATTTTCCTATCAATAGATTCTTAAGCTTGCTTTTTAAGTTGTTTGCCATTAAACGAGTTTGCTTTTTAAATTGTTCACTGTTGTTCAAAAGACCACCAGGATGGTTAAATAGTAGAAAAGAGAGCTTTATTGGCGATACTGGTTTGTAAGCTGGGAACAGAAACCAGCAAACCAGCATAGACTGAAGGTGGTCTCTCTTGAAGAGGGTAAGGAACAGCTTGGATTTTATTCCTCATGGGATCTGTGTTACACAATAAAACCATACATATTCAGCAGGTTTTGGGGGAAGCTATACATATTTATGAGGGGAGCTGAGCGAATGAGCAACGGGTAAACACACATGTTACATACTTCTCGTATTTACTTTGAAACAGGGTTTTAGCATTAAAATGAGGTGGAATTTGGCTCTTTACATCAAAAGGTTAACTGTAGGACACAAAGATGGTTTGTGCACAGCCTCTCTAAGCTGACTGAAACTGGCTCAATGTTTACAGTAGCTTATCAGAAAAGAGTGTTTGTAAGGCCAGTCCTCTGTCCAATCAGAATTGTAGTAGTCTGGGTCATAAATCAGATTTAGGAGAGGTCCCATTGCTGCTACTGTTAGAAAGTTTAGAGCCCTGGGAATTTAGAAATTTGCCATGCCAGCTGAGCCCTGAACCCTCCACCTGTAGGTAACTGTTTCCTTAATCTTAGGGTCTATCTTAGTTGATAAAGGGGCATTTATTTTGGACTCTCAGATCACACTATTAAACTGTAGGGACCAAGGGGAAATTTCCCCTTTACCCTCGGAAGGTTCACTGAAAATCAAACAACAAAAGGCAGACTAACAGGAGAAAGGGCATACAAAATTTATTAACATGCGCATGTATTCACAGGAGTCATACAAAATATAAAACTCAAAGAGCCATATGGTTGATGCTTTTATACCATCTTGAGGTTAGTGAAAGAAAAGAGCTTCTAGCATCGCAATATAGGTTATGGCAGGGAAAGAAAAGGAAAGGCATGGCTAGCAAAGGCAGTCTTATTAGGTAGGTGAAACCTCACAGGTAGCAGCTCTCAGAAAGAATAGACGGTAGCCTGCTCTTGAGTTAATCTTTCCTAGATCTGGACTAACAAAGGGTGCCTCAAAGAAAGCCTAGCTTTTTATTTCACTAATATAGATTTTTCTCTGCAGATGAAATCTCCTCCAGAAAAGGCAGCTTTTCTGGACTATTCTTTGCTGCAGGCCCTCTGAATAGCCATCTCAAAATATATCAGAGCAGTATATTTGGGAGTAACATTTTTGTTTCCTTTAAAAGAATGCACCTGCAAATATTCTTTTATATACACTAATAGGAAATTTTATCAAGTATATTCACAATGTAAATCCCAAGAAGTGAAATTTCTGCCAAAACAGTCAAAATACACATACACTTAAATATTGGATAGATGTTATCAAATTGCCTTCCCAAAGGTTGCAACAATATAAAATCTCATCAAAAGCATCTGAAAGTATCTATTTCTCCATATTTTTTCCAGCTCTAGATATTGTAAAGATATTTTTACCAATCTAAAAGTTGAAAGATTCTTACTGATATTTTGATCTCCATGTTTTAAATACATGCAAGGCTAATTATATTTCCATAATTTTACAGACCATTTATATTTTCCCTGTGAACTGTTTGTTCTTATAATGTGCCTATTTTCTTCTAAGTTTTTTTACTTTCTCATTCATTTGTATGAGAGTTATTTTGCAAATTAAGGCAATTAGCCATTTTATCATATGTTCTGCAATTACATTTTCAGTCTGTCTTGACTTTTGTCAAAAAGAAGTTTTAAATTTTAACACAGTCAAATTTATCAATCTGTTCCTTTATGGATTCTGAAAACTAGATATTTTAAATTTATTTTGTGGCTTGGAAGTTTAAATGCTTTTCTGAGAGGGCTGATTAGACCGAGGTGAAGAGGGAGGGGGAGAGTAATTGAGACAATTGCAACTTAAAGGCAGAACGAAGATTTTAAATGAAGAGGTGGCAGAAGTGATGATGGCAACAGCCATAGCAGCCCAGCTGAGGCCAACTTCCAGGGCAGTGACATTCTGGGAGGGCCTGTTGGATCCTTCTACATCAAGGAAGCTCTTAGTGTTACCAGTGAGCCTTGAGGCAACTATCAGATGCTTTCTGGACATATCAGGGAAGGGAACTCCTCAGGGGAAGTAGACTTCATAATTATTTGGGTTTTGGAGAATACTAGAGAAATAATAGCTTTCTTTATTAAGTTGACAAAACTAGTTACACTTGTAATATTAACCTCACATTCTGATTTTCTTCACCATGGTTGTGAGAGAGATTCAGATATTTTTAATTGTATTTATTTAAGTCCTCTTTTTTTTTCTGTTTTCTATTCCATTTATTTCTGCTTTAATATTTATTATTTCCCTCCTTCTGCTAACTTTTGGCTTAGTTTGTTCTTTTTTGGTTGTTGTTCTTTGAGATGTAAAGTTGGGTTGCTTACCTGAGAGATTTTTTTTCTTAATGTAAGCATTTATGGCTATAAATTTCCCTTTTAGAACTGCTTTTGCTATATCCCAAAAGTTTTAGCATGTTTTGTTTCCATTTTCACTTCTCTCAAAATTTTTTTGATTTCCCATTTTATTTCTTCTTTGACCCATTGATCAGGAGTTGTACTGTTTAATTTCCACATATTTGTAAATTTCTCAATTTTCCTTCTGTTGGATAACCTAAAAGAAATGGATAGATTCCTAGAATTATACAATCTACCAAGAATGATCATGAAGAATTTAAAAATCTGAACAGATCAATAACAAACAAGGATATTGAATTAATAATTTTTGTTTTGTTTGAGATGGAGTCTTTTTCCGTCACTTAGGCTGGAGTGCAGTGGCGCAATCTGGGCTCGCTGCAACCTCTGCCTCCCTTGTTCAAGTAATTCTCCTGCCTCAGCCTCCTGCATAGCTGGGATTACAGGCATGCACCACTATGCCCAGCTAATTTTTGTATTTTTAGTAGAGACAGGGTTTCACCATGTTGGCCAGGCTGGTCTTGAACTCCTGACTTCAGGTGATCCGCCCGCCTTAACCTCCCAAAGTACTAGAATTACACTGTGCTCAACATCTCTAATCACCAAGGAAATGCAATAAAAACCACAATGAGATGTCACCTCTCACATCAAGATGACTGTTATCAAAATAGACAAAAGATATGGTTTAGTAAGGATGGAGAGAAACAGGTACACTATTAGTGGAAATGTAAATTGATATGGCCATTATGGAAAACAGTATGGGGTTTCCTCAAAAATTAAAGATAGAATAACCATATAATCTCAGCAAACTGACACAAGAACAGAAAACAAAACACCGCATGTTATCACTCATAGGCGGATGTTGAAAAATTAGAACACATGGACACAAGGAGGGGAACATCACACACTGTGGATGGCTGAGGGCGGTTAGGGGAGGGACAGTGGGGGGTGGGGAGGGTGGGGAGGGGAGAAATACCAGTTGTGGGTGATGGGGGGATGGAGGCAGCAAACCACCTTGCCACGTGTGTACCTATACAATAATCCTGCATGATCTGCACATGTACCCCAGAACCTAAAGTACAATTTTAAAAAAAGCTACCTTGTGAATTCCATGCCAGCTGAAAAAAGAAAATAGAAAAGGTATCATAAAAGCAACAGCTACTTAGCTATTTATTAGGTGTCAGATGTGCTGCTATCCAATTTATATATATTATCTCATTTAATTCTCAAAATAACCCCATGAGGTATTATTATAATCATTCTTATTTTACATAGGAATAAATTACTCATCCTAGATTCTACCCTGTGTTACTATAATTCCATATTACTTATACTGAGTCCAGAGCCCTAATTCTTGCCACTGAGCTATATTTCCTATATAAACTCAATTACTGTGTTTTTGATAATGGCATGAACTTTAATAGAAAGACCTTGATAGAGGGCATGGGGCAGGGAAATGAATAAGCAGTTTCCCTAAATCTTACAGTGGCTTGACATGTAAATGTTTAACCAGATATAATTTGTACTTGTAAATTAGCTGAAATTTGACATTTTTAAAAGAATGCCTTCCATTTCATTAGTCTAATAATTTAGAAAACACACATGCTTGAGTAAGTTAGATGAACAGTACATGTTACAATAAAATTGAAAGATGATGTTAAAAAAAAACAACCATATAATCTAGCAATCTCACTTGTGAGCATATATGCAATGGAGATGAAATCAGTAGTTTGATGAAATACCTGTACTCCCATGTTCATTTCAGCATTATTCACAATAGCCAAGACTTGGAAACTACTAAGTGTCCATTGATGGATAAATGCATAAAGAAATTATGGCATGTTTATATATATATATGTAAGTGTGTGTGTGTGTGTGTGTGTGACAAATATTCAGCCATTAAAAAGGAAATCCTGCCATTTGTGACAACATGAATGAACCTGAAGGACAGCATGTTTAATGAAATAAATGACACAGAAAGATATATACTGTATGATCTCACTTATATGTGGATTCTAAAAAAGTTGAACTTATAGAAACAGAGAATAGAATAGTGTTTGCCAGCACTGGGGGTTAGGGAGACACATGGAGATGTTGATCAAAGAGTACAAACCTTCAGTCATAAGACAACACGTCCTGGAGAGTTAAAATATAGCGTAGATGGTGACAGATGTGTTAATTTGATTTTGATAAAATTATTATACAATGCATTTATATATAAAATCATCACATTGTACACTTTAAATATGAGATACACAATCTAAATTATCAATTAAATATTTGAAAATAAGGGAAGAAAAAAATTAAAAAAAAAATCAGTTGTTGAACTTTGCAGTTTGGGTGATGCTGAGGTTTTCTGGTGAAGGGCAGTGACAAAGCAGCCATGTTAACAATTTCTTTAGAAAGCTTTCTGTTCTGCATGGCAGTAAGATGCAGAACTATGGCCATTTGGTCAAGTCCATCCTTAGTTTTTAATGTAAGCTAAAAGAGGGCATTGATAATTGGTGAGCACTGCATTGCAGAAAAGGAGGGAGGGTAAGCTGCTGATGTCAGTATCTCCCCTTGGATTTTCCTCCCTGATAAACAACTGACTCCCTGATAGTAGTGAACATGCTGGACAGGGGCAATAGAAAATCAGGAGCAAACTTTCATGGCCAGCAGCTGCCCGGCAAGAGCTTTATTCTTCTAAATGTTACAAAACTTGAATTATGCAAGCTAGAAGTGAATGAACTGTGAACTTCTTTCAATTTCTTGCAATCCTCTCACTGATAAGATTTGTGGGAAAGAACTGCAGTCATCTAAGTCACTTCAGTGCGCTAGTACAAAAAGTTGTGGTATGAACTAAATTTTGTGTGCCCCCAAAATTCATATGTGAAAGCTCTAATCCTCAATGTGATGGTATTTAGAGGTGAGACTTTGGGGAGATAATTAAGTCATGAAGGTGGCGCTCTCATGAATGGGATTAGTACCCTTACAAAAAAAGACAATGTGGCTGGGTGCAGTAGCTCATGCCCATAATCCAGCACTTTGGGAGGCTGAGGCAGGAGGATCACTTGAGCTCAGGAGTTCAAGGTTAGCCTGGGCAACATAGGGAGACCCTGTCTCTATTTAATTATTTTTTCTTTTTTCTTTTTTTTTTTTTTTGTTTTTTTTGAGATGGAGTCTCACTCTGCCACCCAGGCTGGAGTGCAGTGGCACGATCGCCTCTCACTGCAACCTCTGCCTGCTGGGTTCAATTAATTCTCCTGCCTCAGCCTCCCTAGTAGCTGGGATTAAAGGCATGCACCACCACGCTTGGCTCATTTTTGTATTTTTAGTAGAGACAGGGTTTCACCATGTTGATCAGCCTGGTCTCAAACTCCTGACCTCATGATCCACTCACCTTGGTCTCGCAAAGTGCTGGGATTACAGGCATGAGCCACTGCACCTGGCTGTCTATTTAATTTTTCTGAAAGGAAGGAAGGGAAGGAAGGGAAGGAGGGAAGGAAAGGAGGGAGACAGGGAGAGAGACAGGGAGACAGGAGAGATTATTGCTCTTCCTCACCATGATACATGAATACAAGCAAAGTGTCCTTCTGCAAACCAGGAAGAGGACCCTCACAAACTACAGTTTATTATGGAAGCTGAAGGCAAAGGACAGACATTTGAGGGGTAAGATTACATCTTTTAATATACCAGCCACCCTCTGGTCTCTGACCAAGTCTCTCTTAGAGCAAAATAAATATAAGCTTAATATTTGGAGGAGCCAGTGGGGGATAGGAATATATTTCAAGAAACAGTTAATCCATCCTATAAAGCCATTACATACAATTTATATATTAATACTGATTTGGTTACATTCCCCCCCTTGATCTATCATTATTTGTATCTTGTGATCAATTTGTGAAGAACTATTTAGCATAAAAATTAGCTTATGAGGTCAGGCACGGTGGCGCATGCCTGTAATCCCAGCACTTCGCTAGGCTGAGCTGGGCAGATCATGAGGTCAAGAGACTGAGACCATCCTGCCAGCATAGTGAAACCCTGTCTCTACTAAAAATACAAAAATTAGCTGGATGTGGTGGCACATTTCTGTAATCCCAGCTACTCAGGAGGCTGAGGCAGGAGAATTGCTTGAACCCAGGAGGCAGAGTTTGCAGTGAGCCGAGATTGCGACACTGCACTCTAGCCTGGTGACAGAATGAGACTTCGTCTCAAAAAAAAAAAAAAAAAGTAGCTTGCGATTAGCTAATTCCAATTCTTCTGCAAGCCAGTCATTTTCCATCAACATTACATCCTAAGGAGCCTTTAACCCCATTTCCCAATACATTGGCCATCAGTATCCGTGTTCCAACCTTACCAGCAATGCCAGTGTCATGCCATTTTGCAGAATGGTAGTAGATGAGTCCTGAAAAGTAAAAGTCAACAGATTTTGGCACATTTCAGAGTCTCACTCAGTCATTAACAGCTGGTCCAGTTTATCGTCATTGCATATTCCCAAAACAGCTCCCAGAGCAATGCCACTCAGGTTTGCAGGCTTCCATTCTAGTCTGTCAGATTCCAAAAGCAGGAGTGGTCTTGGCAACACATGGCCTCACCCTTTCAGGCATCTGGTATGATTGAGCTAAGAGAGACAACATCTTCTCTTGCTTTGAGTCTCTCGAGGTAAAATGCAATGTTGGTTTTTCCTCATTACATAGCTCATTTATACATTCATTTATCCTCAGCTGCTATTCCTCCTCTCTCCCTTTACCTTTTGGCCAATCCTTGCCACCTTTGAGAGACATGAGGCTCAGCCACTGTCCTGATCCAGATGTCCAGCAACAAGATTAGTCCAGCAGGTGTCACCCCCTCGGTTTACTCTTGCTGACACAGGGTAGGGTTACAGAAGCACAGAACTAGTGGACATCATTACCACTAGGCAATACTGTTGCAGTCACTGTCAACCCCAATTTTGCAGGATGGGGTGAATGCACAATTCACTTCATCAGGATCTTAGGAATTCTGATCTAAAAGTTTCCAAGTACAGTTACAGTTTCCTGCTTAGGGATCATCCCTGACTCCTGAATCTGCAGTCGCTACAGCTCTGATGCTGGGATCACTACATGTAGGAAAAAAGAAAATTGAAATGATGTAGCAAAAAAAGAAAAAATATTGAGGTGATCTGGAAAAGAATTATAATCAACTTGTCAGCTATGGGCGGACCCTCTCTACAGGACATCTGTCCCATAGCCATCTGCAGTCTTTGTCTGTTTTATTGGCACACACAACAGATCTTGTTGGCAATTTCTGCAAGAAGAAAATGGCTGGATTCAGCCCATCTCTGCATTGCTGGAATACTTCCACATCCTTTCATTTCGGGGACCCAAGTAGCCACATCAAGCAGCAAACCAGGATATATTCTTGCCAATTCTAATTGCCTTCTGACCTTAGAAAGGAGCTTTTCTTGTAGGCAAAATGTACCCCTTAAATATGCAGGGGTACATTTTAATATATTGGCCACCCCCTGGTCTCTGACCAAGTCTCTCTTAGAGCAGACTTGTCTAATTTCTTAAGGTCATGTCCTATGTGAGCATCCATTTAATAGCCCAGTGTCTCATTGCCCATCTACATGATCATATAGCCAGGCCACTGACCACTGCTCTTGAGTCAGTAAGAACCCAAACCTAAAAGCTTTTTTATTGTTGTTCAATTATCCCATCACTGCCAGGAAAACAGCATGTAATTCAGTCTGTTGAGCTAATTTGTTACCTTGTTCAAACAGAGCCTTTCAATCTGCCAATCTTAGCGTGGTGGCCTTCCAAACAGGATGCTATTCATCCATCTTGGAACTGTCTTCTACAAACCAAGCAGCTCTTTAGATCTGTATTTGTTGGTTAATACAGATCTGTTAACAGGGCACTGTCCAGGTGGTGATAGGAGCCAGCAGCCTCTCAGGTGGTTCTGAGGCAGGTTAAGTAAGGTTAGAAGGCCATACTGACTTGTCCTCCTGTGTGAAGCCCTGTGGCCTTTTTTCACAGCAGACTCTGCATCCCTTGCAGCCTCGTGCATCAGCACCTAACATATTGTGCAAGATAAGCAGTCCTCCAGGATACCAGCAGCTGCCAGATAGTTACAAGTCCCTGATACCCAGTACAGCCTGGTAAAGAGAACAAAAGTCCCTTATTCCTGATGTAGCTTCCCCAATCTCCAGCCAATCAAATTTCTGCCTTAGGGGAAATAGGCACTTCTCCAAGGTCTTATGTGTGCAGCTAAGCTCAGGTTTAGTGTATAGTGGGCTTTTTTTTCATTTTGATAGTAAAAAACACACCCTTAGGTGGAGATTTTGTATGCAAATAATACATGTGATCCATGTTAGAGCATGTAGATATTGAGCACACATGCCAACTGCAGGTCCGCCTTTGAATACTTGACCTCACCAGTATTTTATGAATACTCATTAGGTACTTTCACTATGCAATAAACTTCTTTGCCTACTTACTTTGGACTCACTCTGAAATTCTTTTGTGCAGCAAAGTCAAGAAACTGAACCGGCCCACTGACCAGAGTTCCAAAGTCTGTGGTAGAGGGAAAGAGCCTACCTGCTTGTAGATACAATGAGCCCCTCTGCATTCCCCTAGTAACATGTTCCTATAGAGCCCATTTCCATTTTATCATGGAACACTTCCAGGCACTGCCTTCTTTATTAGAGTGTTTCTCTGACATCACCCAAGATATTATGGATATTTCAGGTTTCAGGAGTATTTTACATCCTTCAGTCATAGGGGCAGTCTCCATTAATTCTCAATAGCAAGCTAGTAGTTGTTTCTCTACTGGTATATATTTTACCATGCCATCCATGAATGTTCTGGTACAAAATTCCATTGGCTCCCTCTGGGTGGCACTCGTAAGCTTTTGCAGTAAACTCCAGTCTGAGTAAGTATGTGTTACAGGTACTTCCAAAATCATGTATGAGTGTGGAACATAAGGGCCCAAAAGCATCTGGAGAGAAAATACTTTTCACACTTCTGGCATGGCCTGATTTTGTTTGGGGCCCCATTCAAGTATGGCCTTCTTTAGGGGTAGTTTTATGGATAAAAGCTGGCAATATACCCAGTGTGGAATACACATCCTTCAAAGCTCAAAACTACCACACAAATGTTGGACTAGATTATAACTAACATTCTGAGTTAGATCTAGGGATAGATATTGACAGCAGTTTTTCATCACCTGTGTAATGTCATGGGTAGCTCCTACCCAGGTTATTCCTAAGAATTTTACCAATTGAGCAGGCTCTTCAGCTTTTGCAGGATTTATCCACAAGCCTGTGCTGGCCAACTGTGTCATCCCCCATTTAGGTCAGTCCACCCTTGGTCTTCAGTTTCAGACATTATCATGATATCATCGATATAGTGTACTATTACACTCAGAACCTGCATCAATCCAAACCTCCTCTCACCAATTTATGGCAGTAGTTGGTGAATTCAAATAACCCTATAGCAATTCAGTAAATGTAAATTGGAATCATTCCCACAAAAACGCAAACTCCATTTATTCTTTTTAAGATTGAGATGATCCACGCTTACACCCAGTTTAAAAAAAAAAAAAAAAGATTGAGACAAAAAAAGCATTTGTAAGATCAATCAAAAAGCCATTCCTACCAGGCAGGACATTCCTAGGGCTTAGAGAACACCTCCCAGAAGCTGACAGCAAAGAGGGAAGAAAAGTGATCAGACATCTTTTTGGACAAAGTAAAATTATTTAGTATACAGCGAGTCTCAAGCCTTACTGAAAACCACCAGTAAAACTGCAGCACAAAATTTAATAGTATGTTCCTTCCTTTCCACACAAGCATATTGCAGGGTAAGGATCCTGTCTCTGAAGCTGTATATTCTGTT
Source organism: Sapajus apella (assembly GCF_009761245.1). Lineage (NCBI taxonomy): Eukaryota > Metazoa > Chordata > Mammalia > Primates > Cebidae > Sapajus > Sapajus apella. The sequence goes on from NW_022437091.1 coordinate 2,031,276, forward strand.
CATCCTGAGAATTTGACTTTGAGAGAAGAGGAAGAACTTTGTAAAGTAAACCACGTGCGATTCACTGATCTGCCCTAGAAAAGTTTTGGATTTCTCTAAGAGTATCCTACCACTCATAAGAAAGCAATGAACAATCTGCTGAAGTTTTCAACATCTTGCACGTGTGAGCAAGCTTGTTTTGTTTAACAACAATAAAGAACTGGGACAGATATTGTCTCGTTTCAGGTGAAAATTATTTACATGTGTGCTTGTCACGAGTTTGGCCCAGAATTCAGTATGTATTTGTGCAGTAAAAAAGTAAGGATATGTTTTTTTTTTTTTTTTTTTTGAGACAGAGTTTCACTCTTGTTAC
>NW_022437091.1:2031727-2073179 GCF_009761245.1 Sapajus apella
TGAGACAGAGTTTCACTCTTGTTACCCAGGCTGGAGTGCAATGGCGCAATCTCGGCTCACTACAACCTCCGCCTCCCGGGTTCAGGCAATTCTCCTGCCTCAACCTCCTCAGTAGCTGGGATTACAGGCATGCGCCACCATGCCCAGCTAATGTTTTTGTATTTTTAGTAGAGACGGGGTTTCACCATGTTGACCAGGATGGTCTCGATCTCTTGACCTCGTGATCCACCCGCCTCGGCCTCCCAAAGTGCTGGGATTACAGGCTTGAGCCACCACGCCCGGCCTAGTAAGGATATGTTTTAGATAAAAGATGTGAATTTCATTCCATATTTTTAACCTCAAAAATAACGCTTTGTATTCACATATAAGCCTATAAAGGAAATCAAGAAACTAATATATGTGCATAGTAATTTTGCTTCTGCTAGTCCTTTATTTGACCTTTATCATGCCACTCAGTGAAAAAAAAATTCAAAGCTTTAATAAAATAATATCTTAAAATATATTCCTATTCATATTGCTTTGGCTTGTGATTAATTGCTTTACTATTCAATACTGGCAAAAAATTTTATATAGTAAATAATATTAATTAAAATAAATTTATAATCCTTATTTAAATAAACCTACCAAGCTGACCTTTCAAAAATTCAATTCCTTTTTGGTTTAAGCCAGTTATTTAAGGGAAATACATTATGTTTGCCTTGAGGGTTTTTGAAATTTATGAAAAAAGAAAGATTAATTTTAAAAACTTATCCAGTCTTTAGCTACCTGATTCTATTCAAGACAGACCGGCTAAAAAAACTGTTAGCCTTAAACAGGAGAAATAATTACTCTTGCATATGTCATATACTATGTCCCATACCTCATTAGTGTATCTTATACTATGAATGTGTGATAAAACTTTGAAGTCTACTTGGATAAGATTTTTTGAAAATCAGATAGGAATTTATTAGAAGAAAAAACTGAAGTCTCATCACCTACATTACTGACTTGCAGTATAGGGGATATCCTTTGTGGGGCGGAGGGTAGAGGGCCCACACAAAAAGAGTAGAGTAGTAAATAGATCCACTGAAAAATATCAGTGCCTATAAAAAACTATACTGACAAATAGTAATGGGTTATTGCATCCATAGCTTACTGTCATAACAATGATCTGCAGCTTTAGATGTACTTGTGTTTACACAGAGATTCCTGGAGACCTCAAAATTAACTCAAGTATTTCTTCAAAGTAGAAAGATTGAGAATGGACTGGAACCTACTGCCACTGTGTCAGTGTGACTTGGGTCTCTGTGCCTTCTCGTTTGCTCATGTTCTGGTCCCCAAGGTCTGTGAAGAACAAAGGTCTACTGACCACTTACCCCAGGACACCCAAAAGGCAGGATCCATTATGACATCATTTTGCATGAGTAGAGAACTAGTGCCCAGTTGGGTGCCAGCTTCACTACAGGATTGAAACATGGCTCCTGGTCTCCCTGTATTCTTATGAGCGCTTTCTGTCAAAAAGTGCAGAATTGCTCTTAAATGAGGTAAATTTACTATGTGCTGATTCAAAGATATCTCTGAGACATATTAACATGAAAGAAGACAAGTTACAAATGATGTGTAACATGTAAATACCTTTATGTAAACATACCAAATTATATAATTATATAAGTTCCTGATTGTATGTTCAGAGACACAGATAGGAAACTAAAGGTTGTGATATTATGACATAAGAAATGTATATTTTGATCTTCTTTCCCAGCTATTGGCCATAGCTCCTAAAACCTTTGTAATTTTCTAAGCCATAAAAGTGCCAGGAGTATTTTTTGTTTGGTTTTTGACCCCAGTTCCAAACACAGAGCTCCTAAATCCCTTGGAATTTCCTGTGTGATAGGAGCATCTTTTCTTCCAATGAGGTGACTCTTGCTGGGCTCCTTAATGAGGGCTGGTCACCAGGAAGACCAAGCCATGGTTAGAAGCTTGGAACTTTCAGCTCTACTTCCATCCTCAGGGAGGGGAGAAGAGATAGAGGTTGAGTTAATCATTGATAATGCCTACATGAAGCCTTCATTAAAAAAAAAAAAAATCCCTAAAAGACAGAGCTCAGAGACATTCTGGGTTGGTGAACACATCCATGTGCCATGTTGGCAGTGCACCCCAACTCTATGGGTACTGAGCCCCTACATTCAGGACCCTTGCTGACCTTGCTCTATATGCATTTTCATGTGGCTGTTCATCTGTGTGTTGTATCATAGCCTTAATAATAAACAAGCAAGAGTGTTTCCCTGAATCCTGAGAGCCAACACAACAAATTGTCAAACTTGAAGAGGAGGTCCTGGGAACCCTCCATTTGTTGCCAAGGCTGACAGAAGTCTGGGTAACCTGGGGATTCAGTACTTGCAATTGGCTTCTGAAACAGGCAATCTGTGGGACTGAGCCCTTAACCTGTACTCAAACTAACTGCAGGTAGTTGGTGTAACAACTGAATTATAGGATGCCCAGCTGGTGTCCAAAGAACAGGAGAATTGGTTGGTGTTGTGGGGTGGTGGGGGAAGCCACTCATTTGGTCACAGAAGTGTTGAAAGTATTGATTGTCATAAAGAAAATTTTTTGTTTTCCTCTTTAGGGTAAATTGTGGGGGTGGAGGAGTCAGGGAAAGAACAGAAGGGGAAAAATGCCTCATTAAGAGCCATGGAAAGGAAAGGAATTTTAAGAAAAACAAAACTACTAAATATAGCAAATAGGATGAGCACTGCTATACACAAAATGACAAACTTAACAAAGTTACATGCCCAGCATCTGTATAGCACTTACAGTTGTCAAAACATTTTCACATATCTATTCATGTAGATATACATATATATGTATGTATTCATGTAGATGTGTATATATATAATTTTATGTGATATTCCTAGAACTTCTCTGCCTAAAGATGGAGCACACTCCTTCCCTCCTGGTGCAGGAATACTGAGTTATGCCTTCAAGACCTGAGTCATATTACATTTGTTCTGAATTTTAAAAATCAAAAAGTCAAACACTGACAAGATGAGGTTCTAATGCCAACTACTTTGTCAAGGATGCAAACCACTTTTCTACTCAAAGAATGTATAGACTTACAACTGTGAAAGCCAGAAAAAGGTAGGCATACTTTGGAAAGAAAGAAACTGCCTGGTATAGAAGCAGTTTCCACACATTTAAGCCTGACTCCAAAACTGTCAATGGAAGCCTGTGTCTTGTTTACATGTATCTTAGACATGTAATATTTTAAAAATAACAGGTACCACCTATGTCAAGGTCTTTGGAATAGAGACTAGGAAAATGGTAGCCAAGAAAACCTATTCATAGCAGCCCAGGCTGAGATTGGGGAGGTGCATTTAAAGGCAGGACCAGGCAAGAGGCTCTGTAGTTAACTTGGCTCCCCACCCTCAGCCTACATTTAGACACCCCACTAACTTCAATGTTCATGCTGGGTTAGAATACAAAATTGCTTGAATTTTAGTTCACAACACGTATCCAATTCATAAATGAATTCATAAAACATTACGGCTTAGAAATTAAGAGCATGGGAGGCTGGCCATCATGGTGAAACCCTGTCTCTACCAAAAAGTATAAAAATTAGCTGGGTGTGGTGGTGCATGCCTGTAATCCCAGCTACTCAGGAGGCTGAAGTGGGAGAATCACTTGAACCTGGGAGGTGGAAGTTGCAGCAAGCCAAGATGGCACTCCAGCCTGGGCAACAGCGTGAGACCCTGTCTCAAAAAAAAAAGTTAGAGCATGGGTTTAAAGAAAAATCTCAGTGTTAATGAATAATGATTATATTGTTTGGGCAGGTTATTTAACTTATTTGTGACTCAGTTTCCTTATGTGTCAAGTAGGATAGTACCATCCACTTCAGTGCGCTTGCATTGTAGATGAAAACACCAAATGAACCTTAGTTTGGTACACAGAACACACTCCAAAAAATAGACTGATAATAGCAATAACTGCTCTAGAACTCTCCTTAGGAGAAAAGAGCCTGATTTCCACAAAGAACAAACATCAGCTGTGCTGTACACCCCCTTTATCCAGCTGAATCTCAGCTTTGTCTCCTGGGATCTCAGCACACAAGCCTCATGATCCCATAAGAGGCTCAAGGTATCTGCAGAGGACAAACATGAACACTGAGATGTGACTTTTTTAAACTTTTATTCTAGGTTCAGGAGTACATGTGCAGGTTTGTTACATAGGTATATTGCATGTCACAGGAGTGGTTTTTCCACCCTCAACCTCCTCCCATCCTCCACCATCAAGTAGGCTCCAATGTCTGTTGTTCCCTTCTTTGGGTCCATATGTGCTCAATGTTTAGCTCCCACTTATAAAGGAGAACATTAAGTATTTGGTTTTTGACTCCTACATTCGTTTTCTTGGGATAATGGTCTCCAGCTCCACGCACGTTACTGCAAAGGACACGATCTTGTTCTTTTTACTGTGACATAGTATTACTGGTGTATATGTACAACATTTTCTTTATCCAGCCCAGCACTGATAGGCATTTAGGTTAATTCCATGTCCTTGCTATTGTAAATAGTGCTGTGATGAACATATGTGTGCATGTGTCTTTACAGTAGAATGATTTGTATTCCTTTGGGATACAAATACTTAGTAATAGGATTGCTGAGTTGAATGATAATTCTACTTTTTAAGTTATTTCAGAAATCACCAAACCACTTTCCACAATGGCTGTACTAATTTATATTCCAAGGAGCAGTGTACACAGGTTTCCTTTTCTCTGAAAAGAGAAAAGGAAAAAGAGGTGTATTTTTTTAAGAGACTAAGAAACTTCAAATAACGAATTACTGTCTATCATGTGCAATGACTCTGGAGAAGTATAAAATACAAACTCTGCCCTTAAGATATTGTCAGTCTGGGGACAGTGGGAAGAGGGGCAGGGGAAACACTAAAAGTTGGGTTGGAGAGACAGCCATGTAAAACCAAGTAGATGTGTTTATAAGGCTTCCCTGCAGAAGGGATGCCTTTGCTTAGTCTGAGGGAAGAGTAGGAACAATCCAGGGAATAAGAAGATGCAAGCACGAAATGCAAGAACGTTGTTATGTCTACAATAGAAGGAGCTTGTGAAGGCAACAGGAGAGGCGTCAGGGACAAATCAACAAAATCCCAGTGTGGGAAGGCAAGAAATGTATATTTTATCATCAAAGCCAAGGGAGAGCCATGGTTGAATCTCCACAATGACACAAACTTGATCAGCTTTTCACCCTGGGAAGATTCCTCCACCTTCGTTTGGAAATAAGAGCAGAACAAAAGCTTCAGCTATACTCCAGGCAAGACAGATGACCACTCCAACAAAAGGCAGTGGTTGAGGAATCAGGAGAAGATCAACTAAAAGACAGCAGATATCATATTAGCAGGGCTTGGTGACAACTGGGTATGGAAGAATTGAGAAGGGTCTTGGCTGACTGTGGTTTCTGCCTTAGACAACTGAATGGATAGTGGGCCCATATGTTAACATAGAAAACACAAGGAAAGGACCAGAGTTCCTGGGAGCTGATGTGTACAGCCCATAGAGATTCAGAGAGGTCCCTGTGCACTGTGGCGGTAAGCAAAGCTGTGAAAGAGGTCCTGAGTGATGGACAAAATGTGATTTTGTGTCTTTCGGTATAAGCCTTTATCCTGGTTTAGGGGTTTGATGACTCAACAAAGTGAAGTCTGGAAAGAGGACAGGGAGACGTCCTGGGTATATCCTAGGGGAGGAGAAAGCGAAGGATAGCCTGACTTAGAGAGGAGTGAGAACAGCAGCTGCCCCGACACCCCAGGACCTGCCCAATCTTGAGCTCCTCCTGTTGCTGCGATTCCCTCTACACTCTAGACAAAGTAACTTGGATTCACCACAAAGATAAGAAGACTGTATGTTGAATATTTTATATAAATAGATCTATAGAGATACAGAGATATGAATAGATATTCTTCCAAAAATACCATAGGCCTAAGACAGGCCTATATGAGACAGACAGTATATATGCAAAGACTTTCCAAGAGGTAAGTAGGCATATATATATTTTAAAAATCAATTTCTTCATTAGCATGAAAGATTCAGAAAAGCAAATTTATAAAATTTATAGAGACAAAATAGATAAAGGTTGCCTGGGTCTGGGGCTGGGAACAGAGATCAACTGTAAAGGGCATGAGGGGTCTTACCGGAGGAATGAAAATGCTCTACAACTCACTGAATGTGATGGTTGCACCACTTGGTAAAGCTACAAAAATCATTGAATTGTAGACTTAAATTTTATTATATACTTCAATAAAGTTGTTTCTTAAAATTAGAAATTAATTTTCAGATCTTCAACTTCCATGTGTGGTCTTTCCTAATGGCCTGCCTGAGAAATGATCTGCCTGAGAAAGCACCTGTGTTCAAAATAATGTAAAATTCACTTTACTACCTCCCCTTTTAGGTGGCCAAGCTCAGAAAGGAAGACAGTCTTATTCTGCTCCTATCCTTATTTTACTATGGTGTGTGAACTCGAGTGAAGAAACCTCCAAGTTGCCAGCAGAAAGACCATTCTAAATAATGGTTACGGGGATGCCTCGTTTAATGATTAATGCCTTAGGACTTCTTATCTTTCCCTATCTTATACTTGATTTGGTTAAGATTGTAGCTTCGTATTAGAAATTAAGTGTTTTAATCTGCACTGAGATGTTCTGAATTTAGATATAGGGTGAAATGAGGCAGTGGATGTGTTGATTATCCTTTAAGGACCTCATCTTCCCACATCTCAGTTCTTATCAAGGAACACAGATGGGGAAAGTTCTACAAGAGATGAGCAATGATAGCATGGATATACAACACTCAGTGCTGCAACCAGCATTTCCAGGTATTTAAATGTGTGCAATCCTTTTCAGCTCTTCTCAACATTCACCCATAGGTCATGTTATTAGCCTGGGAAGAAACCACCTTTGGACAGATGGAGCTCAACTGCTTAGTGACTACCAAAGTTTTCAAGGTATGTTGGATAAAGGCCAAGAATAAAAATTTTACCTGACATCTTCAGAGTCAATATAGATGAATCAGCAAGGTAGTGAAAGTAATTTTACCCAGTCACATCATGAAATCCATAATCCAACTCCATGATCCCTAATCTTGGGGGACCCCTTGATGCTGCCCAGCTTCACACTTTATCTGCATTCACACTCCCACTCCGTTGACAACTGTGTGATGCATCCACAGATGCTCAAGTCCCCTGTATAAAATGGTACGCTATTTGCATATAGCCTATGTGCATCCTCCCATGTCTCCTCCTAGCTCCTCACTCTCTTGATGACCTCCCCTCCTATTTCCCTGAGAAAACTAGGCAATTAGAAGAGAACTTCCAAGCTCCCACCACATCTCTCTCCACCCAAATACATCTCTTCTCATTCACTCTCTCTTCTCTCCACTGACTCTAGATAGATTTTAGGTGCTCCTGGCTAAAAGCCTATGTTCTGGTTCTATCTCCTCCTGCCTATACCAGGATGCTCCCCACTGGTCTACCCTCGCACCCCTGCATTGACCAGCTCACCCTCCATCCTGGATCACTGGGATCCTCCTCATTGGCTTATTCTCCCCCAACTCCCACATTTTTTAAAACAACACAGCTCTTTGAAAGTGTTGTCTATATCTACTGTCTCTTGGTTGTTTCCTCCCCATTTTCAGGTTCATTCAGATTTTGTGCCCCCACGACTCCACTGAAACCTATCTTGTCAAGGCCACCAATAAATTTCACACCACAAAAAACAAGAGTCAATACTCAATCCTCATTTTTACTTCAACCATCAGCAGCATTTCACACAGCTGATAACTCTCCTCCTTGGAAACTATCTTCACTTGGCTTTGAGAATGCCAAATGCCTGATTTTTCTCCCACCTCTCACCTCTACAAACAAATACTGAAAGGTCATGTCCTCTAAACATTGGTGTGACCCAGACCTCAATTCTTCTTTTTGTAACTTATACTCACCCACTGGGTAGAATCATCTACTCTATATGATGATGACAATACACCTGGGCCTCTCCCAGCTCCAGACTTGTGTATGCAGTTGTTTACTTGACAGCTCCACTTGTATAGTCCACTTGTATAAGCACCTCAAATTTAATGTAACACAGCTTCCTTGCCTTAGGAGGTGACCAGACCTTTAACCTGGATGAATCTGAGCTCCTGCTTCCCTTTGTCAGGCCACCATCCCTGCAATTGCCTGTTCATGGTTAATATGAGGGATGGGACCACCAACAGATGCCCGAATAGATCCTTGAATTTCAGATATATTCCTCTGTGTCACCATTTAGTATCAGGTATCCAACCTCTTTATGGTGATCAGAGGCAATTATATCTCCCTTCCATTGTCTGCAGTTCTACTAGTATGAGAATCCCAAAATAATCAGATGGTAGTCATACCTGTAGATTCAGGGTAACCTTTATTGTGTTCTCTGGTGGGAGCATTTCCTCCCAACAGATAATCAAGTCCTCCAGATCCACTATCTTCGTCCATTTTCTTTACTATAACAGAACATTACAAATTAGGTGATTTATAAAGAAAAGAAATGTATTTCTTACAGTTCTAGGAGGTGTCCAAGGTTGGGAGGCTACTGCTGGTGAGAACCTTCTCACTATGTCATAATACGGCAGAGAACATCACATGGTGAGAGGGAAGTGTGTGTGTGCCAGCTCAGGTCTCTCTTCTGCTTCTTATGAAACCACCAGTCCCATCATGGGAGCCCCACCCTGATGATCTTATCTAATCCTAATTACCTCCCAATGGCTCCACCTCCAAACGTCATTAACCTCCTGCAAATGCCAAAATCTCATATAACCTAAGCACATCCTCCCATATACTTCAAATCATCTATGTATTACTTGTAATACCTAATACAATGTAAGTACTATATAAATGATTTTTATACTGTATTGTTTAGGGAATCATGACAAGAAAAAATTCTGTACATATTAAGTACAGACACAATTTTTAACAAGCTATTTTCAACCTGCCATTGGTCAAATCGATGGGATGCAATACCCATGGATACAGGATGACTAGCTGTGCATCCATAAAGTAGATTTCCATGTCAAGGGCTTATATCCATTTATATTTGAAGAGATTTCCCATATTGCCTTCTCAGTGTGTTCTTTCCTTTCCTCACTTAATGATAAGGGTCATTCAGTCCTGTGAGGATAAGAATCCTCTATTTCCCTGCTGTTTTTTTAACACAAGAAGCTCAAAGTATCCAGATGGCAGCCATAGCTTATAGCTGAATAGAACTTTTGCTTATTCCCAAATAAAAGCATTCCCCTTTGAGATCTAAGACCTCTAAATTAACAAAGTCCAAAGATGTAGGAATGCAGGAGGGTAAGTGGGATGGGGGATATCCCCAAGTTGGCCCCTGGGCATGATGGTAAACAGAGCCACTCCTGCTTCTACCCTCTTGGCTCCCAGGGAAACTGGGGAGTCAAGCTCTGGGGGCATCAACTCTGATATATGCCAGGGTCCCATTTCTTCCCATCCAGATCTCCTGTCCTTGGCATAGCAGACCCGCCTCATGTGGGAGTTTAACCTCCTCTGGAGCTCCTATACTCTTTTTTAAAAGATCCTCCTTTCTTTTTCTTTAGCAACATCTCACTCTGTCGCTCAAGGTTGAGTGCAGTGGTGCGATCTCAGCTCACTGCAACCTCTGCCTCCTGGGTTCAAGTGATTCTCCTGCCTCAGCCCCCTGAGTACCTGGGATTACAGGCACCTCCCACCATGCCCAGCTGATTTTTTTTTTTTTTTTTTTTTTTGCATTTTTAGTAGAGACAGGGTTTCACTATCTTGGCCAGGCTGGTTTTGAACTCCTGGCCAATTCCTGATTTTTATGTTTTTAGTAGAGACATGGTTTCTCCATGTTGCCCAGGCTGGTCTCTAACTCCTAACCACAAGTGATCCACATGCCTCAGCCTCCCAAATTGCTGGGCAGGTGTGAGCCACCATGCCTAGCTGACACTTAGCTTTAATACCTGAGTAATTACTTTCAGCTTTTTATTATCCTTTTCCTGAGCATTAATAGAGTTACCACTCCCCTCATATTTCTCAAATGCCTAACACCTTGTGCTAGTTAATACACGCCCTTCCACAAGTACACCATCACAGCTCATAACCAGTGAGCAACTGCACCACCACCTTCTGCTACTAGCTGTCAATGCTCCATCTACCACCAGTGATGCCAGCTGGGCGGCCAGTAATCCCTCTCTAAGACACTGTCTCCTCATCCACTTTCCTAGAACATCCCTGGTACCCACTGTCTCTTCTTAGGTTTCCAGGAAGCAGACTCCAAGATGGAGGCTGGCATACAGGTGGCTCAGTGGGGAGTGCTTTGAGTATCAACACCTGTGAAAGGGAAGGGTGGCGGCGGAGGGAAGTGGGAATGGGCAGATGATGAAGTTCAGCTGCAGTGCAGTCTCAATGAATCCCTCAGCCAATCCTGCAGGGAGTTCTGAAGATGGGGTGGCCATCAGAGCTCTCCTGAGTTGGGCTGTAAGAGGTGAGCTCTATATCACTCATTAGTCAAACCCTGGATGTGGGCTGCTGGGAATGGGCATGACCCTGGGCATGATGGTTCTCTTCAGTTTAGGAAGAGGAGGTTGATGGGTGAGGGCTCTCTGCCTGCAGTGCTCCCAGCAGCTGGAGTAATAAGTCCTCCAACCCTGAAGGGTGATTGGGTGGCAAATATCAGCAACCACCATATAACCCAAGCTACTAAAACTAGACCTGCCTGTTATATACACTCTTAGGTACTGTTTGTCAATATAAAAATATGCCTGGGTATTGTGTTCTCTGTCCTCTGCCCATTTTCCTGTGCCTGGGAATCCTGAATTTCAGAATACCCCTGACATCTGGGAGCCTATGCCCTCGTAGGTGGCAAAATCCATTATAATACCATCTTTATGGATCACTCATGTGGCTGCTGGCAGGAGGCCTCCGTTCCTCAACATACACCACTCTCCTTGGGATGGCTTGAGTGTCCTCACAACATGGCATTTGGCCTCACCCAGAACAGGGGGTCGGAGAGAACAAGAGAGAGGAGGAAGCCTTGATACCACTTACATCCTAATCTCAGACATCATAAATCATCATTCCTGCCACATTCTATGCTTTAAAAGTGAGTCACTAAGTCCATCCTGCTCTTAAGGTGAGGAGAATGGGTTCCACCTTTTGAAAGAAGTCATATCAAATAATTGTGGACCATTTATTTGATATGGTCCACAATATTTTCAAACCATTACCTATAGAGAGAAGGACATTCTCCAGATCAACAATGATAGATACTTCAGCGGAAGGGAGTAGATAGGAGGAGTAAAGTAAAAGGAGGCTTTTGTGTTTCCTCTTTTTTTAATAAGAAGAATTTACTTTTTTAATTAAAACATAGGAATATTCTTGATTGTTGAAAACATGGCAACCAGTGAAACTGGGTAAGAAAAGAGATGTTTATCTATGGGACAGATTGTGACTTACTGCTCTCTCCTACCATAGTTTCTCCTGCCTGACCCCACCCAACTAAACACAAAAGAATGAGGAACTAAATGATCATTGCCAGCAGCTTCTCCGAGGAGTCATCATTTTCTTCGCACATGAACAAGGACTCCGATGACTGCACTATATTGCGATGTGAAAGGTTGGGGGAAAACATTAGAGCCATTAGTCTGTTTCCTACATCCCTAGCCTTCATCCACAATTTCATTTAATGCAGAAATTATCTTATTAGCTTTGATAACTTGATTACAGGCTCTGTTTGGGGCACAGACATCCGCAGAATATCCGAGACGGCACAGCTGGGAGATTCTACACCCTTGTAGCCCCTTCCATCCAGGCTCGGGCACACTCCCTCTTCTGAATCCCACAGACTCCCATTCTCCAATATCTAGGGCCTGCCCAAGTATCTCCAGGCAGATAGGGAACTCTGTGGGAGGATCTGTCAGTGTTCAGGCAGAGAAATCACACAGTAGCTGGATAGGAGCTGTCCACCCCCTGGGTTTTATGGGATATTAGGAATTTTTTCCTTCCTGGGAGTCAAGATGTTGCCACCCTAGCTGGGCCTTTGCTGACCCCTTTAGGCAAGGGAAGGAACTTCAGCTGTGTCCACACCCACAAAGCTCATTCCCATCTCCCCAGGTTCCCACGCCTCCTTCTCCCCATCCTTTGCAAAGGAAAGACAGCCAGAGTCCCCAGATGCCAAACTGTATAGAGGAAACCTTGCCTGTCAGAGCAACAAGTAGGAACAAATAAGACCTTCTCCCCTGCCTATAGGAAAGTACTCTAAATGTGGGCAATCCCTGTCAATTTACAGATCAAGAACCATCCTCTCAGCCCCAAAGGCATTGCTAGAGATACTCAAAGCTCAACCACTAGCTATCCCCAGTCTCTATTTGTCTTGCATTTGGCATTTGTTTGTGACTCTCTCCCCTTTGAAGGAGATCACACTGAAAAACTCCTGATCTTGGAGACATTTCTGGACTGGGCGTGGCTGCTTCCACAATTTGAGCCTACTGTCAGTGTGGGCCAGCCTGCAGACAAGAGGCAGCCACTCTAGAGGGTGTAGGCAGCCAGCATCACGCCGATTCCATCTGCTACCACTGCGGGACTTAAGAGGCAAAATCTCCCTCTGACCACATTCCCTATCATAATACACCCTATCTCTAGACTCTGCTTTTCAGAGAAGGTTCACCAGGGCCAAGGTCTGGGGTCAACAAAGCTCAAGGGTCTACCCTGCTTTAGGAATGAGAGTCTCATCTCAGCAGCTTCCCTAGAAGTAGCTCCACATATAGGCCCTGATGTTTGCTTTTGGCAATCAGGTGGTGAGGATTTCCCCAGCATCTCCATGGTCAGACCACAGATACGATTAAAGATGAGTTAACAAAGGGCAGACTGAAGCCTGCAAGCTAACGATTAGCTTTGCACAAAATCATAACAATCACCTATAGGGTCGTCTTTCCCCCAGCTGCCTAAGCTCTTTCTTCAAGAAAAAGCATGGCCCATGTGAGAATGGGCTCAAATGTTTAGGCTGCTATACTGGGGATGCTTTATAATTCCACACAAGAAGTGGATGATTTCTGCACAGTGAGCTTTTTCATATAGTATCCAGCCTGGAAGTTGTTCCCCTCTCTTCAAGAGCCAACACTACGTACTTATAAATACCTCAGTGCAAAGCAGAAGAAGATAAGCCATTCCTAGATACTAAGCAATATGCATTTTCACAGACCGAACAATATACCATCTACAGTAGAGTGAATAATGGCCCCAAATATATCCCACATTAACCCCCAGAGCTTGTGAATGTTTTCTTATGTGGCAGAAAGGACTTGGCAGGTGTGATTAAGGATCTTGAGATGGGGAGATTATACTGGGCTAACTGAGTGAGCACTAAATGTAATCACAATGGAGTTATAATAAATGTACTTATAAGAGAACGAAGAGAAGAGGAGGTGATTTTACCACAAAGGAAAGAAGGTAATGTGATGCAGAGATTGAAGTAACTCACTTTGAATATGAGGAAGAGGCCACAGAGAAGGAATACAGATGGCAACCAGATACTGAACAATACAATGCATTCTCCCCTATGACCCTGCAAAAGAGACCGGCCCTTCCCACACCTTGACGTGAGTCCAGTGAGACTGATCTTGGTTGGACCTCTGACCTGCAGAACTGTAAGAGAAGACATTTACATTGTTTTAAGCCACTAGGTGCATGGTAATTTGTTATAGCAGCAACAGGAAAGTAATATACCATCTTTGAGCCCATCATTGTGTGTTATTTTTAACATCTTTATTGAGGTGTAACTGACATATTTAAATAAGCTGCACATATTTAAAGTGCACGATTTGATAAGTTTTGGCATATGTATACATGCATGAAGCCATCATCATAGTCAAGACAGTGAACATATTCATTATATCCAAAAGTTAACTTACACACCTCATAATCTGTAAATCCTGGTCCGCCCTGAGCCCCTGCCTGCCAGGTAACCACTGATCTGTTTTCTGTCACTATAAATTAGTTGGTTTTATATATACATAGAGTCATACAGTATGTACTCTTTTTTGTCTGGCTTTTTTTGCACAGCCTAATTATCTTGAGATTCAACCGTGTTATGATGTATATCAATATTTCATTCCATTTTGTTGCTAAGTAGTATTCCACTGCTTAGATATACTTTAAGCACTCTCCTGTTAGTAGACTTTTGGATTATTTCCATTTTTTGGCTTTTTTTAATAAAGCTTCTAAGAACATTCATGTAAAAGTATGCTTCCAATTTTCTTGGATAAATACCTATGAATGGAATGGTTGGATTGCATGGTTGATGTGTATTTTACTTTTTAAGAAACTACCAAACTGCTTTCCAGAGTGATTGTGCCATTTTACACTCCCAGCAGCCACCATGACTTGCTTTTATGTTCTTCAAATTATTTAAATTTGTCATTAGTTGAAGCTCATCTCCATCCCTAAATAAGGTAAATAAATGCAGTATTACTTTAATAGTAATACTGTAAAGCAACAGAGAAAAAAAATTGAGTATTAGATGGAGGAAACAGGGATAGAAAAAAAATGGTAGACAGGGAGAGGAAATTGGAGGAAAGGAGTGGGACAAAGGAGATAAGAGAACAAGAAAAGAGGGAGAAAAAGTGAGAGAGAAACACAACAGAGTATTATCAGTTAGAGTCCCCACAAGAAACTGACGGCTTGTGCAAACAGGCTAGTTGAGGAATTGTTAACAAGCGACTATTGCCAATATGTAGGAAGGATTTATGAAACCAACAATGGGTCATGCGGTTCCTTGTTTACCATCTCTAAGCATGAAGGCTGTCAGGGAAGGGAGATTCTGGGCACCCTGAGAAAGCAGCTACAGGAAAGGACCACCCATCAGAGGTGAGATGAGGAAACCCTCTTGAACTGAAAGTGAGCTGCAGTAGTAAACACCCCATCTCACTCTGCACCCCACCTCCCAGAGCCTGCTGATGACTTCCTTTAGCCAAACCCAGCTAGAAGCTGGAAAGCAAGAGTCTGTTGATGATGTTCATTTTGGCCAGCCTCCCTCCCTGGCCAGGAGTGGACAGGTAAAATGTGGATCTGGAGAGGCAAAGAGAAGACATCTAGTACAGGAGCCAACAGAGAGAAGGAACAAGGAGCTGAACTGTTTAACCATCTTCCTCCATTAGTGACATGAAAAGATTGACAAAACAACATCTAAACATTGAGAAACACATCTGGGGGCATGTGCAGCCGTGTGCACATGAAACACGGGGTATCATGGCTTTGTGTGAAGTGTAGACTACGGAAGCAGGGTTTACAGCAGGAAGGCCTGGGCCTCACAACACTGGAGACAATTTATGGGGAAGACATAAAATGTCCTTAAACCTCAGAGGAGATGCACATATTTTAGCAGGGCGGGTCATCTCATTAGGTGTTTATTCTTCCAATTTATCAGATGATCTGCCTGTCTGGGAGTTAATCATCTCCATTTTATCCCTTTGAACACAAGGACTGCAGGCAAAAACAACAAGATGATCAAGGGCAGAATTCAAGCACCTGTCAGATCCACTGGAAGGGCTGGAAACTTTCTTTCTCTGCAACCTTTTTTATTTTTTGTTTTATTTTATTTATTCATTTCTGAGGCAGGGTCTGGCTCTATCACCCAGGCTGGGGTACAGGGGTGCAATCTCAGCTCACTGCACCCTCCACCTCCTGGGCTCAAGTGATTCTCCCACCTCAGCCTCCTAAGTAACTGGGCCTACAGGTGCACACCACCACGTCCAACTAATTTTTGTATTTTTCGTAGAGATGGTGTTTTGCCATGTTTCCCAGGCTAGTCTCGAACTTCTGGCCTCAAGGGGTCTGCCTGCCTTGACCTCCCAAAATGTTGAGATTACACAGGCATGAACCACTGCATCCTGCCTTTTATTTTTTAATCTCATAAAACTCTAAAATTTATCTCCTTTAAATTCTATCTACATTTCATATTTTATGAATCTTTATGATGACCATAAGCAAGTCATTCTTATTAAGATTTTTAATTTTATTGTTTTATAATTTTTTTAATTTAATGCTTCTATAGAGATAGGGTCTCCCTATGTTGCCCAGACTGGTCTCGAACACCTGGGCTCAAGTAATCCTCCTGCCTTGGCCTCCTAAAGTGCTGGAATTATAGGCATGAGCCACTGTGCCCAGCCAACTAGATATTTTTAGAACACCTTCTTATCTCAGGTGGGAATACCAAGGTCTTTTTTTCTCATCTATTCTAATAAACTGAAAGTGTGAACATATCAGTGGCTAATATGAATAAATTTGCCAGCCATTTTTTACAACATGGACACTGAAGGGAAACCTGGAGGGTTGGTAGTGATTTTCACATCTGGATATGCAGTCAAGTTCCCTTTAATTGGAGATTTTGGGTGATCTGGGTTCCTTGTTCTCTTTGTTCAGAACCTCTGAAGGGGAAAGTTGAGAAAAGTTGAGCTTACTGCTGTTAATTGCTTCTCCCAGTTTCTGAAGTCTAAGAATCAAATGAGGTGATATGAATAGGACAAGTAGCTTGCTATAGTTCCAAACATTTTGATAAGTGGAAAGATAGTCAACAAAATTTCCTATTCATTTGCTCACAAATGTGAGCCAATTCAGGGTAGAGTAGAAAGAACAGCTAGATATGAGCTCAGGAGTTTGGCATTCTAATTGCAGTTATTCTACTAACTAGCTGTACGTTCCCAAGTAACATTAACTTGCTTCTTCTGTGTCTGCTTCCTATATCCTTCCAGCAGAATTGTTTTACTTACCAAGACTAATACACCTGAAAGTGGCATCAAGCCATTCAACAGAAACAACCTAATGGCCAAGTACTGCCCAGGAGAGGCTTAATGATGTTAAACAGAAAATATCACAAATCGAGGGTAAGGAATGACCTAGAACAGCACAGCAGTTAAAAGACTAGGCTAGGATATGGCACAAAGAAAGCAGGCTTTTTAAAAGGGCTCAAAGCAGAGCTGCAGCACAGGTAGAATCCCCATATTACAGAGAGCCAGAAGCTTTCCCCAGATTAATAAGTTAGCAGCAGGGATTTTGTAGAACACATTAGAGTCTCCTTAGGATTACAACTGATCAAGACTCTGGAGAAGCAAACTTTGAACAAGTGCATAAACAAAGGCCCTGACATCAGATAGAGCCCTGTACAGAATGACATGGGGCAAAAATAATGAGAGACATTGAGAATAAAAATAAGCAGAACATAAAAACACAAGAACAAGGGAAGTCCAGGCAGAGCAAACAGTATTCTCTCAGCCCTGGGTAAGGGTTTTTGCCAATTCCCCGGGGGTGAATTAGAAAACAGTTTATTAATTTGTTAGACAAAGGTATGTGGAACATCCTCTCTGTACTAGGAACTTCTGAGGTGGGGAGCAGGGGTACAACTATGAGCACAAACAGCTCACCTTGGAGCTTATGGCTAATAGGGAAGACAGATCAAGGACCATGAAGGAAAGCAGCCAAAGTGCTATGGGAACACAGATCAAGAGGCTGGGAAGACAACAGATCCAAGCACAGAACAGCAAGGGGAGAGGACCAGACAAGACAGCAAGTGCGTTCAAGAAACTGAAGGTCCAGCCCATGAGAGCAAGGAGCAAGGGCTGTGTCTGATGAGGCCAGACAAGACAGGAGCAGAGCCACACAAGAGACCTGGTTAGGGATTTTGCTCTGCATCTTGAGAATAGTGGGAGGCCACTGAAGAGTTTCAAGCACACATGCCAGCCAAGTGTATCCTGAGTAATTAGAAAGTTAGTGCTTTAGGCTGGGCACAGTAGCCCACACCTGTAATCCCAGCATTTTGGGAGGCTGAGGTGGGTAGATAGCTTCAAGCTCAGGAGTTTGAGACCAGCCTGGGCAACTTAGTGAGCCCACCCACCCCACATCTCCACAAAAAATGCAAAAATTAGCCAGGTGTGGTGGCACATGCCTATAGTCTCAGCTACTCGAGAGGCAGAGGTCGGAGGCGGATGGCTTGAGTCCTGGAAGGCGGAGGTTGCAGTGAGCCAAGATCATGTCACAGCACTCCAGCCTGGGTGCTCAAATAAATAAATTAATTAAATAAAACAACAACAACAACAACAAACCTGGCAATGTCCTTGATGTTGTTTTTTTTTTTCTTTAATCCTTGAAAAACCAACTAAGATTTTTAAGTGTTATTTTCATGCCCATATAAAAGATAAAACCTTCTTGGTCACAGCAAGAACGTGGAAGACTATTTCACCTCTCTTTGCACGAATTTCACCTCAAACACACACATACAAAATATCTACTTCAAACAAACCGCTATCGTTAACTTTTTAAAAATCCATAAATGCCATAGAAGAGGGCCTTTCTCTACACTATGACAGAGAAAAATACACCACTATTATTCAAGAGACCTAGGGAAAAAGATTTTTTTAA
The DNA here is from genome assembly GCF_009761245.1 of Sapajus apella. NCBI lineage: Eukaryota > Metazoa > Chordata > Mammalia > Primates > Cebidae > Sapajus > Sapajus apella. Next base: position 2,050,174 of record NW_022437091.1, read on the forward strand.
ATTTCCCCTTGAAAATAACGAGAAAAGCAAATAGCAGTCTTTCAGATTCTGTGTGAATAAAGCAAAATGGCTGAAATGTATTATACAAGATCTTCATAAAATCCTTGTGCTACTTTAAATTTCACTTTAGAGCTTTGTTAAATTTGATGGTAGAAATAATTAAAACACGTGCGTTATGAGATGAAACAATAAATTTTCCTCTGCTAGCTGATATGAACTCATCCACAGAAATCAGCTGTTACTTCCCCAGGCTCTAGAACAAGACTGCACAGGTGTTTGTCTAAAGGGCTGAGGGTAGACACCAACCAGCATCATTTGGTGCAGCTGGAACTCATGAGAGGCGGATCAGCCCAGCCAGGTGCCTGCCCTCCCAGCCTCCTGTGGAAAGGTGTGCTTGGGCCAAATGAATAAATGTACCATAGGGATGGGCAGCAGGGAACTCCCAGCCCTTGATATTCTTCCATCTAAAAAGGTATATATAAAGGTAGTCTTGCGTGGGGGAATAAACATGTTAGATAACACACGAAGCAGTTTCAACCTTAGGTGCGTACTGTGTAGGGAAATTCTCTCAGATGTCACTGCATCCAGAGCTTAGAGGGAGACCTTGGAAGCCCTCAGTCCCACGGTCCCTCAGCCCTGAGAACTGGCTCATTGTCAGGCAACTTAGAGGCCCCAAGGCCAGGGTCAGACGGTACTGCTTATCTCCACAACTTCCAGCAGTATAGAGTTGTGTACACACAACATACATAAGAATGTAGTTGTGAATTTGTAACATTTGAATTTAAACAAATTTGCTTACACATGCCTTTTCAAACATGCCCCATAACATATATAATCTAAAATAGATGGGTGAAAACTGTTCACATTATTTTTTTTCAGATCCCACCTTGAAACTGCAATTATTGGTCCTCTCAAAGATTCAAGAGAGCTCATCAGAAGCGTTAGCAATGTCAGCCTTGCTTGCAGGCAAAATTATTAAGAGGAAAAACTCATTGACATCCACGGGGTACTTCAACATTGTATTGTTGTCCTAAGCTTAAGCACACTGGTCTACCTCCTGTTTTCCTTTCATGTTTAGTAGCTTTGGCATCACCCTAGCTAGAAAGATAAAGTCATCTTTGCTTTATCTTCATCCATCAGTCACCAAATACTGTGACCCTCCTTCACAAGTTGGAGGGGATCGTGACCTTCCCCCAGCGCCTCCTGCTGCCTCTGTCCACACCCTCACCACTCCTACCTGGGCTAGTGCAACAGGCCCAGGTGGTCTCCCTGGTGCCCATCTGGCCTCCACAATCTCTGGCATTATCTTTCATTCATTTAGCAAATGCTCTTTGATTTCTTACTATGAGTGAAAAGATGGGTGACTTACTGAAGACACAAGGATGAACAAGACCCCCTCCCCTGCTGTCAAGGATCTCACAATCTAAAATGCAAATTCCATTTTGTCACTCACCTACCTAAAATTCTCCATGGGATCACCATAGCCTGTAAGATGAAATCAGAATGTATTAGCACAGCACAAACTGTCATTGCCCATACTCATGGGATCTGGCCCCAATCTGTTCTGTCTCGCCTCCCACCATTAACACATCATTTAAAAAATTCTGTCATGAATGGTCTGTGGCCAGGTTGCAACCACCCCAGCTACCTATAGCCTGTTTACCCTTCTGAGACTCAAGCAAACAGCGCCCTTCACCTGGAACGCCGTCCCTCTAGCAAACTCCTTGGCAGCAGCACCCTGAGCAGCGTCACAGAGTCTGCTGTGGATGAGTCAGAATGCCAAGCCAGTGATTTTCCATAAACGCCACAAACGTGTGTACTGCACCAGGCCAGGCACTGAGGGCCCTCACATGATTTATCATTATTCCTCACAAGGAACAGGAAGCTACTCTTAGTATCCCATTTTACAGATGAGAAAACTAATACAAAGAAGGTCACATGGCCAGGTGCGGTGGCTGAAGCCTATAATCCCAGCACTTTGAAAGGCCGAGGTGGGCAGATCACCTGAGGTCAGGTGTTACAGACCAGCCTGGCCAATATACCCAGGATATTGAGACACCACAGCCTCGGGCTGGGCACCTCACCTGAGCAGGGCACAGACTACTAGCATGGACACCTATCTCTCCTCCTCCTGGGGTCTGTGGGTCTTTAAATCCTTGTTCTAATTAACAAGTTAATACCTTCATTCAAGCCTGAGAGTCACTCTACCTCCTTAAAGTGACTGAGCCCCTCTCTGCTTTGATGAATGATGCTGGTTTTACAGTTTATAGCTCAGTGAGCACTTATCTCTGCTATTTCTTGCAGATGTTCTCACTCTTGCCTTCTTGTTCTACCTCCATGAGGCAGCTAATATTATCATTTTGAAGATGACAAAATAGTGAGGAAGGTCACAGAGCTGGTCCTCAAAGCGGAACTTGAATCTCGGCCTTCTGACTGCCAATCCTGTTCTTTCCATCCTACCCTTTAAAAGAAGACACCTTTAAGATCTGCAGCTAACCCAACCCCACTGGCTCCACAGCCTTGAGCCCAGCCTGTGCGTCTGCGTCCTCCCCAGCTCACACTGGTTTCAGCAGCCGTTCCAGGAGGAACCCCTGCTCCAAGTTTCTCTGGTGCCGTGATTTTACGCACCCAGCGTGTCTGGCCCCAGCGGCCACCCACTGCACGCCCCACAGCTCAGTGTCTGTCCACACTACACCACAGTGAGTAGTGCTGGCCTCCCTTGGCTCCATCCCCCGGCCCCTCCTCTTGCCATCCAAGCACACTCTTCCTCTGCCGTCTGTGCCACCATCTCCGCTCACCTTCTACACTGCAGCTTTCTGCTCCGATGGTCACAGCCCCAAGATTCTACCTGGTCTCTCAGCTTCATTTGGACTCCTAGGCAGGCTCACTCCCACCTACTGTTCTCCTTCTAGGCTTGGCATTGTCTCCACTCTCTGCCTTTCCATTTATATGGCACAGTAACTACATGTTTTGCATTTTCCAACACCACACTGACTTCAACTATTCTGTCCCATCATCAGACCATTGGGGAAATTTTTCAGGTCAGAAATACATAGATTTATTGTGCAAAACATCATGTTTTCATTGGCACCACATCCACACAATACAAAACCCAAAAGGCACCAACGAATACAGCATATAGAGTGAAATTAAGTCAATTCCTAGCCCTCTTCCTCAGGCCCGTGAGCCCCCACTTCCCCTACTCAGGGGCAACAACTGTAAGCAGTTTCTTATGCTTCCAGACGTAGTCCATGAACCTCTGACTTGGGTGGGGTTGCCTGTGTTGCAGCAGCAGCTTTGGCAACTTTCTAACCATTTGTAAATTTAATAGTATATAAAGACTTTTTAAAATTCCGCTTCGATTCCACCACCCTAAATTTACTCATGTCATTTCTCTGAATTGCATTCCAATCTTTATCTACATGCACACATTTTTCATTGTTTTAATCACATCATGGTTAAAAGTTTAGTTCTACTTCCAATGCTAATTTCATACGCGTATTTCATCTTCATTATTTTTAACAGCTACATAATATTCATGTGGGCTAAAACCCAGTTCTTCGGTTTTTATTCCAAGTTTTCACAATTATAAATATCAGTATAACAATCTATAACTTTTTCTTCTTTGAATTATTGGTTTAGGAAAAGTTCCCAGAGTGGTAGTATTGAATCTAAGGAATGTTTCATGTCACATTTAGCCAAATAACTCTCTTAGAAAGATCAGAGCAGTTTGCAATTCCTCATACAGGTATAAGGACACATCTTACTTTTGTTTCATCAAATATAATAATTATACTTATCAACAAAAAGTGCTTCCTCACAATGTTCTCTTTATGTATTTCTATAATAAATAAATAACTCAGGTCAATGTCTTCTCTTTAGGTTTCTGTGTTTAATGCAGACTTCTCTTAGAAGCAGTCCTCGAAGCCTGTTGGAATAAGGGAAGTGAGCGACTGGTTGGATTTCTAGGACCTTGAAGAGCTTACAGGTCTTTTTTGTGTCCCACATGAAAGGCAGTTTGGTAAAGTCAAGTATAGTGTGGATGCATTCTCTCTCTCCACTGAGCACTTCTTATGTTACTAGAAAAGCCAATCGTGTTTCCAATGTATATTATTTTAAGAGTGATCTTCTCTTTTTGCGTGTCATCGAAGATATATTTTCCTTATTATTTAAAATATGTATGAAACCCCCCGACTTTGGAGAGCAGGACCTGGACTTGAGCTTGGGCTCTTCCCTTACTAGTCATATCCCTTGAGCAAATCACTCAGCTTCTTGGAGGTTAATTTCTATCTGTAAGACAGAAGAATAATAATATCTGTCTACACCTCATATTGTCGTTGTAAATATCAGATGAAAAAATGTAAGAGTGTGAGAACTGTTTCCTAAATGTTCGTAAGTATTCTGTTAGACCATGTGACTCTTCTCTATTTCAAATCAAATCTCTTACTGGTTCTGGAATAAAGTATTCTTGCATCTTTAATTACTGATTTAGGGCCTTTTCTTTGTTTGGCTTACTCAGGAAGTCTAACTATTCAGAAATTGCAAAACTCAGATCTATTCCTCAGATCTGCCCTCCTAGAATGTTTCATTTCTTAATTTAGTTTCTTTAAATTCTGGGTCTATTGCTCAGGTTTCTTTACTGATTTAACCGCCATTTCTGCTTTGTGCAGCTTAAACATCATTTTCAATGTGTCTTGTGCAATGATCATTACCTTCCTTCTTTTTTATCCTGACTTTCACTTGAGAGGATGTAATGTCCACTTCATTTCTTTAAAAAGAGGCTCCAGCCATTTTCTGAATTCTGTGTATGGTTCCCTGTAGTTTTATTTTTTTCTTTGGGATTAATTAAAATAAAGTTTTTTTGTGTGGGATTGTTGGTTTTGTTTTTAAAAAAACTTTTTTAGGAAACTCACATTGATTTTTTTTTTTTTTTCCAGTTTAGTGTATTCTCCCTCAAGTAACTCCAGTGGCTGGTCTCTGCTGTACTGCTGAAAATTCTTTAGTAACATTTGAAAATTAATTTTAATAGAATTTGCAATTAGGAGTTTGACCGGTTTTCTAGTCACTCCAATATTTTCCTGCATAATTTTTCTACCATGCCAGGCCTTTCTATCCTCTGATTCAATGGAGTCTGGAAAAAGTCCCAAGACCAACGATGGGATTAGAACAAGAGAGCCAAGCACTTTCAATAGAAAACTGAAAACTGCCTTTTTGTGCTTTGTTGCTGCTGTTAAGGCTCAGGCTGAGTCTAAGAAAAGGGAGGAAAAATTGGAAAACTGAAATAAAATCTTACCAAAAACGCTTTAATAACCTTACTTATTTGCTGCATTCCTCAAGGCTCTGAACCTCCCAGGCATCTTGCAGGCAGCAAGGGCTGCATTTGCTGCTTTAGCTATAAATGAAGGGATGCTAAATTATTTCCAAGGTCGCTTTTCCATCTCTGAATTTCTAAAACATTAACTAATGTTTAAGCTGCAAGTTCAGGCATTAATTAACCAGACCTGCCTACAAAATGCACACACACACACCCCTTCTTTGATTTCCCAATTTTAAAATTTTTCAAATCAATTGTTATTAAGCATAAAATGAAGCAGTGAAAGAGAAAATGAGGGAACCAAATGCGAAATTCCTCCCTTCTAGAATCAGGGCAGCCTCTGCACCCCCACATCTGCTCCAGCACATGAGGTACTTAAAAAGAGACCCTTCAAGGCAGCACCCTGCCAAGGCATGGGTGAGCCACCAAACCCCAGCCGGCTGGACTGTGAGGGGCTGCCCTGAAGCCCTCTGGTGGACAAAGATGGCATTACAGCCTCTTCTGTATCCAAAAGGACACCGCCATCTCAGATGGAAGCCTCCCCGGGCTCTAATCTGCAAGCATGACCTGAAACCCTAACCAAAGGCCAACCTGCCCAGGACAGGCTGGGTCTTTGCCTCAGAAATGGTGCTTTCATCATTTTGAGAAACATTATCCCTGCAGATTTCAGATTTGAAGCTCAAGAAGGCTATGCTGGATTTCAAATAGGGTAATGTTAAATGGCCTACATTTTTACTAGTATTGTGGTTACTCCTACCAGAAGAAAAAATTTTTAATTCCATATAATTAAGAATGACGTTAACCAGAATGAAGTTGTTGCCCACTCCTTTCTTGTGTCCTTCCAGCCCTCAGGGTGACAGCAGCTTCTGCTGCCACCAATATGTGGTTGTTTCACCAGCCCATTTGGCTTCTCAGCCCAGTCTGTGTAACCAGAAATTGGTTACATACATAAATTTTTAATTCCCTGTTTGAAATGCCTATGATGATTTTGTTGTGCTTGGCAATAGGAATATGGCAGTGAGCAAGACAAACTCTGTTCCAAACCTTATGGAGCTCACAGTCTAGCCCAGGAAAATAAATATTAAATAAGCATCCATCCATTTGATAGTTATTTCAAAAAGGAAGAGCATGAGAATGCATAGCAGAGGAACGTGGCCTGGAATCAGGATAAATTCTATAGTTCCACAGGTGACACTAGAAGCTAGAAACTCTAGGCTAGCGGGATTTACACAGAGACAGCCCCACAAGCAATGGTTGAAGCACAGTAAGTTCTGATGTTACCTCTTCTTCTCCCTGGATCCAGCAGGGAAGAAAGGGTCCCTAGCCAAAAGGGGAAATGAAGGACTTCAGACAGGATTCAGTGCACAGTAGTGGCAGAGAAGCAAGGATGGAGTTCTTCTGACAGCCTGCAGGCACCCAACTCAACTCTGCTAGATCTGGCCAGGAAAGAAACAAGAATCTTGAAGAAATGTGTCATCCCCCTAGCAACCTCCAAACCACAGGAGTCAGGCAATGTCTAGACCAAGCCTGACTCAAAAAATACTTTCCCAAAGATTTAAACTCCAATATCACACTATTGCCCCAGTCTCCTCCTGTCCAGCATCATATGGTAGGGAACGAGGATGAGAGAACCAGATTGCTGCTGTGCCCTTGTCCCAACAGGTGTCTGCTCCTGTCTTGATGAACTCAAAACATCCTTATCTTCTCCACCTGTCCATACTGATGAACACCAAGTTACTCAACACTTTGACTCGCCATGCCAGATCCCAACAATTCTAAACTTATATCAGATGGGGTAGGCATACTTTCTTCAGCTTTGCTATTTAGATGGGTGGGGGGGTCCCAATCCCTGGGCCATAGACCAGAGCAGTCCATGTCCTGTTAGGATCCAGGCTGCACAGGTGAGTGGTGGGTGGGTGAGGGAAGCTTCATCTGTATTTACAGCCACTCCCCATCACTCATATTACCTGGTGAGCTCCACCTCCTGTCAGATCAACAGAAGCATTCAATTCTCATAGGAGCATGAACCGTATTGTGAACTGCGTATGCAAAGGTTCTAGAGGATCTAGGTTGTGTTCTCCTTATAAGAATCCAATGCCTGATGATCTGTCACTGTCTCCCATCACCCCCAGATAGACCCATCTAGTTGCAGGAAAAAAGCTCAGGGCTCCCACTGATAAGTTGAGACATCATGGTGAGTTGTATAATTATTTCATTATATATTACGATGTAATAATAATATATATAAAGCACACAATAAATGTAATGAGCTTGAATCAACCCCAAACCATCCACCCCCAAACCCCACAGTCCATGGAAAAATTGTCTTCTATGAAACCAGTCCCTCGTGCCAAAAGATCAGAGACTGCTGTTTAGATCACTGTTCACAAGATCTAAAGTTTTTTGAACAGAGAACTTCCACTCCCATACCATAGAGGGAAGCCATTACTCGCCACCCTGCCTTATAGAGTCCCTGATAGGGAATGGGGGAGAGAGCAAAGTTTCAGTCTTCTCTCTCCAAGTTCACCGCCTAGTCTAAGTTAATATTAGATGACCTTAGAATGCCTAAAGCATTATAACTTAACATAGTATGTTGAGTTATTCCCCCACAGGGCCTTGGTCTCTCCTTTGAACTCCAATTACATTTAGTGTACACTGTCAAACTCAAGACCCTAGAAGTCATTATGGGTCAGTTGTAGAAACTGAGACCAAAAGAAGGAGGGAGCTCTGATGTTGCTTGAGACCCTTGGACGAGGGCCCAGAGCAGCCCTTCTCAATCTGGGCTCCATGAGAAAACTAAGCTCTAAAGCCCAAAGGCATCATCTATTTTATGTAATGAATTAACTTATATCTCTCCTGCTTCTAGAATGGAACTAGTCATGTCACATCCTAGGGAGATTGAGAAGACAGTCACTCAAATAATATTCTGTAGACCTTAATTCTTTCCTGGAAACCCCGTTGAGAAAGGCTGGCCTAATAGCAAAAGTTGGTTCCAGTAACACTTTTGTCACTCTCTTGAAGTGTCTAATTCAGAGGATCGTAAACAAATGATGACAGTCACACAAGCATCAGCACAACTAGGGGGAAATGTATATTGAAGGGACATGGATATAACGACATAACGAGAGAACATGGAAAAACTACTAGGCAACCAGAAGAGCCCCAGGAAGGCCACACCCAGGTCCCTGATGGCCTTTTATCTTCCTTCTATAAGAATGAGATTCAGCAGCTGCTTATCAATTTAACAAGAGATATCTGACCCATCCAACTAACCAGACCCATTCCATTTTAACAGAAGACAACTGAAGAAATTAAATGTATTTTTATCTAGCGTAATCGCCTTTGCAGGGTCCATTTTCTGGATATATCCACATGAAACCACCTTCTCCCCTCATAACCCTCAAACTCTCCCCACCCCAGTCCACTGAGCCCTGTGGGAAGGGAGTGAAGGGGTGCAGAGAAACTATTTACCAACAATGACTAAGTTCCATGGGATAAAAATGAGTGAGGGACTGGAGGGAAGATTCATATGATCTGCCTCGTGCCCCCAAAGTTCTGCCAACTGGGGCAATGTTGAGCTACTGTGCAGGGGAGACGCAGTGGAAGGGTGGAAAAGAGGTGCTGATGAATCTTAGTTTAGCACTTTTTTTGGCAGTTGTTTTCTAGGTGTTTCATTGATGTGTCCTATTTCCTCAGCTAGCTTGTAAATTCCTTGAGTGTAAAGATGAAGTTTATGCTCCAAATCTTTAATTTTCTACAGTGTTTAGCACAGTGCTTCTCCTGAAGATGCTTAATCAGCACATTGTTGATTAATTAGAATCTGCTTTGGAGGACAATGGTGTATCCTTGCAACAATTACAGTTAAGGTTTATGTGGAAGTACTGTGTGAATATCATGTAGCTTAAAATATTTAATATTTGTGAACTATGAGCCAAGGCTCTCCCTGACATCCTGCCCTGCTCTGCTTCCTGGGAACCACCCACCTCGAAAATTGGACAGAAACAGAATCCTGAGTGGGGAGGGGGCCTCCTCACTGCTGGAATTTATCAGAGCTCCTCCTGGAAACAGCCCAAACATCTCTTTCTCCTCTAACTCTTCAGGAACAGCAGGCAAGCCAGAAACTGTGGATAAAACTGACCCCCCCACCCCATCTCCCTTCCACCCCTGCTGTCCCCTGCAGTCAGAGGTTTGTCTCATTCTGCCCCCATGTGAAAGCAACACTTTGCTGCTGAACCCTACAGAGTCCCAGCAACACTCAACTCTTGCTACTCAGTGAGCAATCAGCTTGCACAGCCCATCCCCGGGGCTTTCAGCTCAGCCCGAGGACCACGTCTGCTGGGGTACTGTGCACCTCTGTGGTCTGAAGCCTGTGAGATCTGACTGCCAATTTCAGGCTGGGGCTCACAGGGTCCTGACCCCTGGTGTGGCTCTCAGACCAGTCAGCCAGGAGCTTGGATAGCAATACCTTAGAGGGAACTAACTCACTACATAGCTCACTACAGCCTTCAACTTCTGGATTCAAGTCCTGCCTCCTCAGCCCACTGAGTAGCTATATTACAAGTATATGCCACTATGCTCAGGGAATTAACTCCCTCCAAGGTATTGATATCCAAGCTCCTGGCTGACTGGTTCAGAGACTTTAGGAATAAAGCTAAGTAACCTAAACACACATGAAACTGACTGAGTCTCAAAACCCAGTGGATTGGCCGAACACCTGTAATCCCAGCACTTTGGGAAGCCAAGGCGGGTGGATCGCTTGAGGTCAAGAGTTCCAGACCAGCCTGGCCAACATGGTGAAACTCTCTCTACTAAAAATACAAAAATTAGCCAGGCCTGGTGGTGCATGCCTGTAGTCCCAGATACTTTGGAGGCTGAGGCAGGAGAATCTCTTGAACCCAGGAGGCAGAGGTTGCAGTGAGCCAAGATCGCACCAGTGTACTCCAGCCTGAGCAACAGAGCCAGATGCTGTCTCAAAACAAACAAACAAACAACAACAACAACAACAACAACAACAAAAAACCAGCGTATTCAGTTTCAATGGGGAACATGCCCTTTCTGTGATGAGAAAATGTGTAGTCCATGATCCATCCCTCCAACCTGGAGTAATGATCATGAAGTAGCAGAGTGAACATGGAACCAGGAAAGAGGGTTGGCTGGTGCTGAAGGATCCTTAGCCCACTGAGTAGCTAGTACTACAGGTGCGCGCCACCATCCTCAGCTAGTTTTTTACTTCTTGTAGAGATAGTGTCTCACTATATGGCCCAGGCTTGTCTCAAACTTCTAGCCTCAAGTGATCCTCCCACCTCAGCCTCCCAAAGTGCTAGGATTCCAGGCGTGAACCACTGTGCCTGGACCCTTATAAATTCTTAACTCACAGCCATCTTCATCCTAAATTTGATTCTATCAGATTTTTGAACATGTTTTTGTTCTTTTCTAAACATGTAGGCAATTTTACCTCATGCACTGACAAATAAGGGTCATCAGTGGACATACATGTTAGTAGGGATCCCACGGCTTCCCTGGGAAGATGAGTCTCCTACCCTTTCCGTTGCACTGCATTCCAGATTTCATCTCCATTGTACTTAGAATTGATGTTCTCAGCCCTCCACTGGTGGCCTCCAGTGGATTCTGGCAGTCAGGACTGCCCCAAGGTCCCCAAAAATCTGACAAGGATTTGTGTGACCTCTTTGCTTGGTCTCATTGGTTGGTAGTGAGTATGTGGTGTGTTATCTTCCCTTTTTTTAACTACCTTGTCTATGGGGGTAAATGCAAAGCAATTCTGTACACCTTGCCTCTCTCCATCTAAGCCACCCTGAGGGTCAGAGTCCTGGGGCAACTGTTCTGCCCCGTGGTCAGGCATACCTTCTCACTCTGCTACAAGGCAGACCAGTTCTTCTTGTTTACACCAGTCTGCAAAAAATTAACAGTCAACTAACACGACATTTATATCACATTGATCAACTTTGAGAAAAGAAAGCCTGAACTTTGAAAACTATTTAGTAGGGTTGGCTTCACTAAGAAGTCAAAGACCAGCCTAGCCAATAGTATCAAAGTAGACTGTGTTCTTTAGAGCCATAACTAACCTCCCCCCACCCTTTTTTTTTTTTTTTTTTTTTGTTATGTCGCCTTGCTCTGTCGCCCTGCTCTGTCGCCCAGGCTGAATTGTAGTGGCCTGATCTCAGCTCACTATAACCTCCACCTCCCAGGTCCAAGCTATTCTCCTGCCTCAGCCTTTCAAGTAGCTGGGACTACAGGCACATGCCACTACACCCAGCAATTTTTTTTGTATTTTTTTTTAATAGAGATGTTTTGCCACATTGGTCAGCCTAGTCTCAAACTCATGACCTCAAGCGATCCGCCCACCTCGGCCTCCCAAAGGGCTGGGATTACAGATGTGAGCCACTGTGTCCAGCCTACATTTTTATTTAATATAGCTTACATAACTGTACTCAAATAATCAATAAGATTTGGATTCTGATCTGTGGTTCTTATCTTGGGGCATCAAGCAAAATTTCCAGCTCAATGAACTATACACAAACAGACAGTTTAATGTGGTATAGAACAGTAGCTTTCAAACTGGCTCCACAATAATACATGTTAAATGACAACTGGGTGGCTGGCAAGATGGCCAAATAGGAACAGCTTGGGTCTGAAGCTCCCAATGAGATCAACACAAAAGCTCCTAGCCCCAAGTGATCTCAAGCTCCTAACCTCAAGTGATCCTCCCACCTCAGCCTCCCAAAGTGCTGGGATTCCAGGAGTGAACCACTGTGCCTGGCTCCTATAAATTCTGCAGGTACGCGCCACCACCTGTAGCATGAGGTACCTGGCTTAGCTCACTGGCACTGGTTAGACAGTTGGTGCAGCACACACAGGGTAAGCAGAAGCACTGTGGGCCGTCGCCTCACCTGGGAAGTGCAAGGAGTTGGGTAACTCCCTAGCCAAGGGAAGCTATGAGGGACTCTGCCATGAGGAATGGTGCACTCTGACCCAGATACTACGTTTTTCCTATTGTCTTTGCAACCCTCAGACCAAGAGATTCCCTCTGGTGCCTACACCACCCTGGCCCTGGGTTTCAAACACAAAACTGGGAGGCCTTTTGGGCAGACACTGAGCTAGCTGCAGAAGTTTTATCATACTCCAATGGCACCTGAAATGCCAGAGAGACAGAACTGTTGACTCTCCTGGAAAGGGAAGGGAAGCCAGGGAGCCAAGTAGTCTAGATCAGTGGATCCCAGCCCCATGGAGCCGAGTAAGCTAAGATCCACTGGCTTGAAATTCTCACTGCCAGCACAGCAGTCTGAAGTCGACCTGGGATGCTCAAGCTTGGTGGGGGGATGGGAGTTCACATTACTGAAGCTTGAGTAGGTAGTTTACCTGTCATAGTGTAAACAAAGCCGCTGGGAAGTTGAAACTGGGCAGAGTCCACCACAACTCAGCAAAGCCTCTGCAGCCAGATTGCCTCTCTAGATTCCTCCTCTCTGGGCAGGGCATCTCTAAAACACAGGCAGCAGCCCCAGTCAGGTGCTTATAGATCAAACTCCCATTTCCCTGAGACAAAGCACCTGGGGGAAAGGGCGGCTGTGGGCGCAGCTTTAGCAGACTTAAACATTCCTGCCTGCTAACTCTGAAGACAGCAGCAGATCTGAATGAAAATAAACAAGCAAATTCTCCAAGAAATATGCAACTATGTGGAAAGACCAAACCTATGTTGATTGGTGTACCCAAAAGTGATGGGGAGAATGGAACCAAGTTGAAAAATACATTTCAGGATATTATCCAGAACTTCCTCAATCTAGCAAGACAGGCCAACAACGAAATTCAGGAAATACAGAGAACACCACAAAGATACTCCTCGAGAAGAGCAACCACAAGACACATAATCATCAGATTCACCAAGGTTGAAAGGAAGGAAAAAATGTTAAGGGCAGCCAGAGAAAAAAGTCAGGTTACCCACAAAGGGTAGGCCATCGGATTAATAGCAGATTTCTCTGCAGAAACCCTGAAAGCCAGAAGAAAGTGGGGCCAATGTTCAAGATTCTTAAAGAATGTTCAACCCAGAATTTCATATCCAGCCAAACTAAGCTTCATAAGTGAAGGAGAAATAAAATCTTTTACAGACAAGCAAACGCTGAGAGGTTTTGTCACCAGCAGGCCTGCCTTATAAAAGCTCCTGAAGGAAACGCTAAACATGGAAAAGGAAAACTGGTACCAGACACTGCCAAAACACTAAATTGTAAAGACCATCAACACTGTGAAGAAATTACATCAACTAACAGGCAAAATAACCAGCTAGCATCATAATGACAGGATCAAATTCACACATAACAATATTAACCTTAAATGTAAATGGGCTAAATGCCCCAATTAAAAGACATAGACTGGCAAATTGGATACAGTCAAGACTCATTGGTGTGCTGTATTCAGGAGACCCATCTCATGTGCAAAGACACAGATAGCCTCAAAATAAAGGGTGAAGGAATATTTACCAAGCAAATGGAAAGCAAAAAAAAGCAAGTGTTGCCATCCTAGTCTCTGACAGAACAGACTTTAAACCAACAAAGGTCAAAAAGACAAAGAAGGTAATTACATGATGGAAAAGGGATCAATGCAACAAAAAGAGCTAATTTCCTAAATATATATGCACCCAATATAGGAGCACCCAGATTCATAAAGCAAGTTCTTAGAGACCTACAAATAGACTTATACTCCCACACAATATTAGTGAGAGACTTTAACACCCCACTGTCAATATTAGACAGATCAATGAAACAGAAAATTAACAAGGATATTCAGGACTTGAACTCAGCTCTGAACCAAGCAAACCTAATCAACATCTACAGCTCTTCACCCCAAATTGACATAATATACATTTTTCTTAGCACCGCATCTCACTTATTCTAAAATTGACCACATAATTGGAAGTAAAACACTCCTCAGCAATGCAAAAGAACAGAAATCATAACAAACAGTCTCTCAGACCACAGTGCAATCAATTTAGAACTCAGGATTAAGAAACTCAGAACCACACAACCACATGGAAACTGAAAACCTGCTCCTGAATGACTACTAGGTAAATAACTTAAGGCAGAAATAAATAAGCTCTTTGAAACCAATAAGAACAAAGATACAACATACCAGAATCTCTGGGATACAGCCAAAGCCATGTTTAGAGGGAAATTTATAGCACTAAATGCCCACAAGAGAAAGCAGGAAAGATCTAAAATTGATATTCTAATATCACAATTAAAAAAAAAAAAACTAGAGAAGAAAGAGCAAACAAATTCAAAAGCTAGCAGAAGACAAGAAATAACTAAAATCAGAGCAGAACTGAAGGAGATAGAGACATGAAAGACCCTTCAAAAATATCAATGAATTCAGGAGCTGCTTTTTTGAAAAGATGAACAAAATAGATAAACTGCTAGCCAAACTAATAAAGAAGAAAAGAGAGAAGATTCAAATAGACACAATAAAAAATGATGAAGGGGATATCACCACTGATCCCACAGAAATACAAACTATCATCAGAGAATACTATAAACACTTATACACAAATTAGAAAATCTGTAAAAAATTAATAAATTTCTTAACATATACACCCTCACAAGCCTAAATCAGGAAGAAGTCAAATCCCTGAATAAACCAATAACAAGGTCTGTAATTGAGGCAGTAATTAACAGCCTACCAACCAAAAAAAACCCCGGACCAGATGGATTCACAGGCAAATTCTACTAGAGGTACAAAGAAGAGCTGGTACCATTCCTTCTGAAACTATTCCAAACAATACAAAAAGAGGAACTCCTCCCTAACTCATTTTATGAGGCCAGCATCATTCAGATACCAAAATCTGGCAGAGACACAAAAAAAGAAAATTTCAGGCCAATATTTCTGATGAATATCAATGCGAAAATCCTCAATAAAATACTAGCAAACCAAATCCAGCAGCACATCAAAAAGCTTATCCACCACAATCAAGTTGGCTTCACCCCTGGGATGCAAGGCTGGTTCAACACATGCAAATCAGTAAACATAATCCATCACATAAACAGAACCAATGACAAAATCACATGATTATCTCAATAGATACAGAAAAGGCCTTCGATTCAACACCCTTCATGCTAAAAACTCTCAATAAATTAGGTATTGACGAAACATATCTCAAAATAATGAGCTACCTATGACAAATCCACAGCCAATATCATACTGAATGGGCAAAAGCTGGAAGTATTCCCTTTGAAAACAGGCACAAGAAAAGGATGCCTTCCCTTGTCACTCCTATTCAACATAGTATTGGAAGTTCTGGCCAGGGTGATCAGGCAGGAGAAAGAAAGAAAGAGAGGAAGACAGGGAGTCAAATTGTCCCTGTTTGCAGATGACATGATTGTATATTTAGAAAACCCCATTGTCTCAGCCCAACATCTCCTTAAGCTGATAAGCAACTTCAGCAAAGTCTCAGGATACAAAATCAATCTGCAAAAATCACAAGCATTCCTATACACCAATAATAGACAAACAGAGAGCCAAATCATTAGTGAACTCCCATTCACAATTGCTACAAAGAGAATAAAATACCTAGGAATAGAACTTCCAAGGGATGTAAAGGACTGCTTCAAGGAGAACTACAAATCACTGCTCAAGGAAATAAGAGAGGACACAAACAAGTGAAAAACCATTCCATGCTCATGGATAGGAAGAATCAATATGATGAAAATGGCCATACTGCCCAAAGTAATTTAGAGATTCAATGCTAACCCTATCAAGCTACCATTGACTTTCTTCACAGAATTAGAAAAAACTACTTTAAATTTCATATGGAACCAAAAAAACAGCCCATATAGCCAAGACAATCCTAAGCAGAAAGAACAAAGCTGGAGGCATCATGCTATCTGACTTCAAACTGTACTACAAGGTTACAGTAACCAAAACAGCATTGTACAGGTACCAAAACAGAGATATAGACCAATGGAACAGAACATTGGCCTCAGAAATAACACCATACATCTACAACCACCTGATCTTTGACAAACCTGACAAAAACAAGCAATGGGGAAATGATTCCTGATTTAATAAATGGTGTTGGAAAAACCAGCTAGCCATATGCAGAAAACTAAAACTGGACCCCTTCTTTACACCTTATACACCAATTAACTCAAGACGGATTAAAGACTTAAACATAAAACCTAAAACCACAAAAATCCTAAAAGAGAAGATGGCCGAATAGGAACAGCTCTGGAGTGCAGTTCCCAGTGAGAACGCAGAGGGTGATCACCGCATTTCCAAAAGAGTTTTTCCTGCCCACAAACCAGGAGATTCCTGGGCAGAAAAGCACCACGAGTCTCCAGCATGGCTGTTTCAGCCGGTGCAGCAGGTCTCCACACAAAAACTCACACAAATCCGGGTGGCCGTTTCAACTGGCACCTGGAATGCCTGGGAGACAGAGTCACCCATTCAACTGAAAAAAATGGGGCTTAAACAGGGAGACAGGTGATCTGGCTTGGCAGGTCCCACCCCCACAAAGATCAGCAATCTGAAACACTCTAGATTGAGAGTTTCACAGCAAGCGCAGCTGGACCCAGGACGATCCAGCTCTGTGGAGGGAAGGGCGTCCACCATTACCAAGGCAGTCCACGACTACTGAGGCAGTCTGCCATTACTGAGGCAGTCCACCATTACTGAGGCAGCCCGCCATTACAGAGGCAGTCCGCCACAACTGAGGCACACTGCCATTACCGAGGCAGTTCTAACTATACCTCTATAAACAAAACCACAAGGAAGTTCACACAGCAGCTGGGCAGAACCCACAGCAGCTCAGCAATGCCTCTGCTGGCAGACCATGACTAGGCTACCTCCTTACTGGACAGGGCATCTCTGAAAAAAGGCAGCAGCACATCAGGAACTTATAAATAAAGCCCCACCTTCCCTGGACAGAGCACCTGGGGAAAAAAGGCAGTTATGAGTTCTGCTGCAGCAGACTTAAATGTATCTGCCCAGCAGCTCTGAACAGAACAACGGAGCTCACAGCTCAACACTTCAGCTACTATAAGGGATAGACTGTCTCCTCAAGCAGCTCCCTGACCCTCTAATATCCAAAGAGACACCTCATAAAGGAGATCACAGGCTGACATCTGGCAGGTATCCTTCTGGGACAAAGATAACAGAAGAAAAAACTGGCAGCAACCCTTACTGTTCTGCAGCTGCCGCAGGTGATCCCCAGGCAAGCAGGGTCTGGAGTGGACCTCCAGTAGTCCTACAGCAGAGGGTCCTGACTGTTAGAAGGGAAACTAAAAAACCAAAAGAAATAACTTCATCATGAACAAAAAGGACGTCCACTCAGAGACCCCATCCGCAAGTCACCAACTACAAAGACCACAGGTAGATAAATCCACAAAGATGGGAAGAAACCAGCACAAAAAGGATGAAAACAACCAAAACCAGAATGCCTCTCCTCCTCCGAGGGATCATAACTCCTCACCAGCAAGGGAACAAAGCTGGATGGAGAATGAATGATGAATTGACAGAAACAGGCTTCAGAAAGTGGGTAATAATAAACTTCCCTAGGCTAAAAGAACATGTTCTAACCCAATGCAAAGAAACTAAGAACCTTGAAAAAAGGTTTAATCAAATGCTGATGAGAATAAACAGCTTACAGAATACTATAAACGAATTGAGGGTGCTGAAAAACGTAACATGAGAACTTCATGAAGCATACATAAGTTTCAATAGCTGAATTGACCAAGCAGAAGAAAGGATATCAGAGATTGAAAATCAACTCAATGAAATAAAACAAGAAGGCAATATTAGAGAAAAAAGAGTAAAATGAAATGAACAAAGCCTCCAAGAAACATGGGATTATGTGAAAAGACCTAATCTGTGTTTGATAGGTGTACCTGAATGTGATGGAGAGAATGAATCCAAGCTGGAAAACACTCTTCAGGATATTATCCAGGAGAACTTCCCCAACCTAGCAAGGCAGGCCAATATTCAAGTCCAGGAGATACAGAGAACACCACAAAGATATTCCCCAAGAAGAGCAACCCCAAGGCACATAATTGTCAGATTCACCAGGGTTGAAATGAAGGAAAAAATGCTAAGGGCAGCCAAGGAGAAAGGTCAGGTTACCCACAAAGGGAAGCCCATCAGACTCACAGCAGATCTCTCGGCAGAAACACTACAAGCCAGAAGAGAGTGGGGGCCAATATTCAACATCCTTAAAGAAAAGAACTTTCAACCTAGAATTTCTTATCCAGCCAAACTAAGCTTCATAAGCGAAGGAGAAATAAAATCCTTTATGAACAAGCAGTTGCTGAGAGATTTCATCACTACCAGGCCTGCCTTACAAGAGCTCCTGAAAGAAGCACTAAACATGGAAAGGAAAAACCAGTACCAGCCACTCCAAAAATGTACCAAATGGTAAAGAGCATCAACACAATAAAGAAACTGCATCAACTAATGGGCAAAACAACCAGGTAGCATCAAAATGGCAGGATCAAATTCACATATAACAATATTAACCTTAAATGTAAATGGGCTAAATGCCCCAGTCAAAAGACACAGACTGGCAAAGTGGATAAAAAGCCAAAACCCATCAGTGTGCTGTATCCAGGAAAACCATCTCATGTGCAAAGATACACACAGGCTCAAAATAAAGGGATGGAGGAGGACTTACCAAGCAAATGGAGAGCAAAAAAAAATCAGGAGTTGCAATCCTAGTCTCTGATAAAATAGACTTTAAATCAACAAAGATCAAAAGAGACAAAGAAGGGCATTACATAATGGTAAAAGGATCAATGCAACAAGAAGAGCTAATGATCCTAAATATATATGCACCCAATACAGGAGCACCCAGATATATAAAGCAAGTTCTTAATGACTTACAAAGAGATTTAGACTCCCACACAATAATGGTGGGAGACTTTAACACTACACTGTCAATATTAGACAGCTCAACAAGACAGAAAATTAACAAGGATATCCAGGACTTGAACTCAGATCTGGACCAAGCAAACCTAACAGACATTTACAGAACTCTCCACCCCAAATCCACAGAATATACATTCTTCTCAGAACCACATCACACCTACTCTAAAATTGACCACATGATTGGAAGTAAATCACTCCTCAGCAAATGCAAAAGAACAGAAATCATAGCAAACAGTCTCACAAACCACAGCGCAATAAAATTAGAACTCAGGATTAAGAAACTAACTAAGAACCACACAACTTCATGGAAACTGAACAAATGGCTCTAAAATAGTGACTGGATAAACGATGAAATGAAGACAGAAATAAAGGTGCTCTTCGAAATCAACTAGAACAAATACACAACGTACCAGAATCTCTGGGACATATTTAAAGCAGTGTCTAGAGGGAAATTTATAGCAATAAATGTCCACATGAGAAGCAAGGAAAGATCTAAAATCAACACCCTATCATCAAAATTGAAAGAGTGAGAGGAGCAAGATCAAAAAAAACTCGAAAGCTAGCAGAAGACAAAAAATAACTAAGATCAGAGCAGAACTGAAGGAGATAGAGACACAAAAACACTTCAAAAAATCAATAAATCCAGGAGCTGGTTTTTTTTAAAAGATCAACAAAATAGACCACTAGCCAGATTAATAGAAAAGAGAGAAGGATCAAATAGATACAACAAAAAATGATAAAGGGGATATAACCACAGATTCCACAGAAATACAGCCTACCATCAGAGATTACTACAAACAACTCTATCTACATAAACCAGTAAACCTGGAAGAAATAGATAAATTCCTGGATACTTGCACCTTCCCAAGCCTAAACCAGGAAGAAGTCAAAACCCTGAATAGACCAATAACAAGGGCTGAACTTGAGGCACAAATACATAGCCTACCAACCAAAAAAAGCCCAGGACCAGACGGGTTCACAGCTGAATTCTACCAGACATACAAAGAGGAGCTAGTACCACTCCTTCTGAAACTATTCCAAACAATCCAAAAAGAAGAAATCCTTCCCAAATTATTTTATGAGACCAACATCATCCTGATACCAAAACCCAGCAGAGACTCAACAAGAAAAGAAAACTTCAGGCCAATACCCATGATGAACATAGATGCAAAAATCTTCAATAAAATACTGGCAAACCGATTGCAACAACATCAAAAAGCTTATCCACCATGATCAAGTAGGCTTCATCCCGGGGATGCAAGGCTGGTTCAACATACACAAGTTTATAAATGTTATTCACCACATAAACAGAACCAAAGACAAAAACCACATGATTATCTCAATAGATGCAGAGAAGGCCTTTGACAAAATTCAACAGCCCTTTATGCTAAAAACTCTGAATAAACTAGGTATTGACAGAATGTATCTCAAAATAATAAAAGCTATTTATGACAAACCCATAGCCAATATCATACTGAATGAGAAAAAACTGGAAGCATTCCCTTTGAAATCTGCCACTAGACAAGGATGCCCTCTCTCACTACTCCTACTTAGTATAGTATTGAAGTTCTAGCCAGAGCAATCAGGCAAGAAAAATAAATAAAAGTTATTCAAATAGGAAAGGAGGAAGTCAAATTGTCTCTATTTGCAGATGACTTGATTGTATATTTAGAAGACTCCATCGTCTCAGCCCAAAATCTCCTGTACTGGTAAGCAACTTCAGCAAAGTCTCAGGATACAAAATCAATGTGCAGAAATCACAAGCATTCCTATACACCAATAATAGACTTAAAGAAAGCCAAATCAAGAACGAACTGCCATTCACAATTGCTACAAAGACAATAAAATACCTAGGAATACAACTAACAAAGGTTGTAAAGGACCTCTTCAAAGAGAACTGCAAACCCTGCTCCAGGAAATAAGAGAGGATACAAACAGATGGAAAAACATTCCATGCTCATGGTTAGGAAGAATCAATATTGTGAAAATGGCCATAGTGCCCAAAGTATTTTATAGATTCGATGCTATCCCCATCAAGCTACCCATGACCCTCTTCACAGAACTGGGAAAAAAAACATCTTAAACTTCATATGGAACCAAAAGAGAGCCCGCATAGCTAAGACAATTCTAAACAAAAAGAACAACGCTGGAGGCATCATGCTACCGGACTTCAAACTATACTACAAGGCTACAGTAATCAAAACAGTGATATAGACCAGTGGAACAGAACAGAGGCCTCAGAGACAACATTACACATCTACAACCATCTGATCTTTGACAAACCTAACAAAATGAGCAACGGGGAAAGGAT
Source organism: Sapajus apella (assembly GCF_009761245.1). Lineage (NCBI taxonomy): Eukaryota > Metazoa > Chordata > Mammalia > Primates > Cebidae > Sapajus > Sapajus apella. The sequence continues at coordinate 2,071,719 of NW_022437091.1, forward strand.
TCCCTGTTTAATAAATGGTGTTGGAAAAATTGGCTAGCCATGTGCAGAAAGCAGAAACTGGATCCCTTCCTGACACTTTACATTAAAATTAACTCCAAATGGATTAAAGACTTAAACACAAGACCTAATACTATAAAAACCCTAGAAGAAAACCTAGGCAAAACCATTCAGGACATAGGCATGGGCAAGGACTTCATGACTAAAACATCAAAAGTATTGGCAACAAAAGCCAAAATAGACAAATGGGGTCTAATTAAACTCCAGAGCTTCTGCACAGCAAAAGAAACCATCATTAGAGTGAACCGGCAACCAACAGAATGGGAAAAAATTTTTGCAATATTCCCATCTGACAAAGGGCTAATATCCAGAATCTACAAAAAATTAAAACAGATTTACAAGAAAAAAAACAAACAAACCCATTCAAAAGTGGGTGAAGGATATGAACAAACACCTCTCAAAAGAAGGCATATATGAGGCCAAAAAACATGAAAAAATGCTCATCATCACTGGTCATTAGAGAAATGCAAATCAAAACCACATTGAGATACCATCTCACGCCAGTTAGAATGGCAATCATTAAAAAATCTGAAGACAACAGATGCTGGAGAGGATGTGGAGAAATAGGAACACTTTTACACTGTTGGTGGGAGTGTAAATTAGTTCAACCATTGTGGAAGACAGTGTGGCGATTCCTCAAGGACCTACAAATAGAAATTCCATTTGACCCGGCAATCCCATTACCGGGTATATATACAAAGGATTACAAGTCATTCTATTATAAAGACACATGCACACGTATGTTCATCGCAGCACTGTTTACAATAGCAAAGTCCAAATGCCCATTGATGATAGACTGGACAAGGAAAATGTGGCACATATACACCATGGAATACTATGCAGCCTTTAAAAACAATGAGTTCGTGTCCTTTGTAGGGACATGGATGAATCTGGAAACCATCATTCTAAGCAAACTGACACAAGAACAGAAAATCAAACACCGCATGTTCTCACTCATAGGTGGGTGTTGAAAAATGAGAATACACGGACACAGGGAGGGGAGCATCACACACAGGGGTCTGTTGGGGGGGACTAGGGGAGGGACAGTAGGGGGTAGGGAGTTGGGGAGGGATAACATGGAGAGAAATGCCAGATATAGGTGACGGAGATGGAGGCAGCAAACCACATTGCCATGTATGTACCTATGCAACAATCCTGCATGTTCTATACATGTACCCCAGAACCTAGAGCAATAAAATATATTTTTTTAAAAGAATTTTAGCACAAGGTGAAAGCAAAATGGAGGACTCGGCCTCCACGCCGCTGTCATCTTCAGCTGCGAATGCAACCTCCACTTCGACTCCGGCTGCCCCGACAGCACGGAAGCAGCTGGACAAAGAGCAGGTTAGAAAGGCATTGGAAGCTCTCTTGACACATTGCAAGTCCAGGAAGAACAATTATGGG
>NW_022437091.1:2073279-2179101 GCF_009761245.1 Sapajus apella
AAAAAAAAAAAAAAAAAAAAAAAAAAGGAAGAAATAATAACTGCTAAATGCATTCGCTTTGTGCTTTTCCTGGGATTACTGCTTTCATCTTTGAGGGCAGGAGGAGCATGTTTCCGTTTGGCCCAATCTCTTAAGTAGAAGAGACGCCCTGCCGTAGATGGTGTGAATACTTAGGCGTGTTTGAGGGGTTCTTAGAATTCTCTGAATATAAATTGCAGGATCCTAATAGGTAAGGTTATGGAGGTTACCCCTTGAAATAGAAGTTGGAAGGGAAAAAATAGAAAGTGTGGGAGGGGACAAATGCTAAGTTAGATTGGGAACATTCACTTATTTGTGTAAGTTATTGTGAGAACATTTCACTTACTTGTCTTCTCCACTTTGCAGGTTAGAAAGGCATTGGACGCTCTCTTGACACATTGCAAGTCCAGGAAGAACAATTATGGGTTGCTTTTGAATGAGAATGAAAATTTATTTTTAATGGTGGTATTATGGAAAATTCCAAGTAAAGTACTGAGGGTCAGATTGCCCTTACCTCATTGTATTCGCTCGGATTTAGAAGATATCTGTTTATTTACGAAGGACGAACCCAATTCAACTCCTGAAAAGACAGAACAGTTCTATAGAAAGCTTTTAAACAAGCATGGAATTAAAACCATTTCTCAGATTATCCCCTTTCAAACTCTAAAGAAGGAATATAAACCCTTTGAAGCTAAGCTCCGCCTTCTGAGCACTCTTGACTTCTTCCTTACTGATGCCAGAATTAGGCGGCTCTTACCCTCACTCATTGGGAGACATTTCTATCAAAGAAAGAAAGTTCCAGTATCTGTAAACCTTCTGTCCAAGAATTTATCAAGAGAGATCAATGACTATATAGGTGGAACAGTCTTAAACATTTCTAAAAGTGGTTCTTGCAGTGCTATACGCATTGGTCACGTTGGAATGCAGATTGAGCACATCATTGAAAACATTGTTGCTGTCACCAAAGGACTTTCAGAAAAATTGCCGGAGAAGTGGGAGAGCGTGAAACTCCTGTTTGTGAAAACTGAGAAATCAGCTGCTCTTCCCATCTTTTCCTCGTTTGTCAGCAATTGGGATGAAGCCACTAAAAAATCTACGCTTAATAAGAAGAAAAAAGAGGCAAGGAAAAAACGAAGAGAAAGAAATCATGAAAAACAAAAGGAGAGGAACAAAATCAGAAAGAAGAAACAGCAGGCTAGCAAGCCTGTATCAGTCCTTAGTAAAGACGCCGTGGCACCTGAAAGTGGTGACGCTACAGTGAAGAAACCCGAATCGAAGAAGGAGCAGACCCCAGGGCATGGGAAGAAAAGGCGTGGCAAAAGAAAAGCCCAAGTTCAAGTGGCAAATGACTCCGAAGATGAAATTCCACAGCTGGTACCAATAGGAAAGACTCCAGCTAAGGAGAATGTAGAGATTCAAAAACATGCCACAGGAAGAAGTCTCCAACAAAGAGTCCTATTCCCAGCACACCTCATGGGAAGAAAAGAAAGGCCCTGCCAGCATCTGAGACCCCAAAAGCTGCAGAATCTGAGACCCCAAAAGCTGCAGAACCTGAGACCCCAGAGAAAGGCCCACGGAAGAAGCCAAAAATCAAAGAAGAGGCAGTGAAGGAAAAAAATCCTTCGCTGGGGAAAAAAGATGTGAGACAGATTCATAAAAAGCCAGAGGCCAAGTTCTTCACCACTCCTAGTAAATCTGCAAGAAAAGCTTCCCACGCCCCCAAAAAACGGCCCAAAAAAACCAAAGTACCCCAGTCAACCTAAAGTCAGTGATTCAACCAGAAGGGAACCTCAGAGCTGCCCTCAGAGCTTATTAGAAATAATCAGGTCCTGACCCCATTGGCAGCCTTCTCCAAGCGTCAGGCCTAGACTTAAGAGATTTTTTAAAAACCTCCATAGGTAATTCTGACATATGTTCCTGGGTATAGTAATCTATGCTTAAATTGTCCTTCTGTGTGTTTGCTAACATCATAGAAGAAATACAGAGTGCTTCTCTATGGTTGTTCAGCACTTTGGAAAGCCAAGGTGGGAATATTATTTGAGCCCAGGAGTTTGAGACCAGCCTGGGCAACATGTGAAATCCCATTTCTACAAAAGAAAAAAAAAAAAAAATGGTGGCATGTACCTGTGCTCCCAGCTACTCAGGAGGCTGAGGTGCAAAGATCAAGTTAGCACAAGAAGTCAAGGCTGCAGTGAGCCATGATCACACCACTGTGCTCCAGCCTGGGTGACAGTGTGTGACTGTCTCAGAAAAACAAAAAATAAAGTTTAACATTGCTTTGCTTCTGAAAAAAAAAAAAAAAAAAAAAATTTAAACCCTAAAAGAAAACCTAGGCAATATCATTCAGGACACAGCATGCGCAAAGTCTTTATGACTAAGACACCAAAAGCAATGGCAACAAAAGTCAAAATTGACAAATGGGACCTAATTAAACTAAAGAGCTTCTGCACAGCAAAAGAAACCATCATCAGAGTGAACAGGCAACCTACAGAAAGGGAGAAAATGTTTGCAATCTATCTATCTGACAAAGGGCTAATATCGAGAATCTACAAAGAACTTAAACAAATTTAAGAGGAAAAAAAAACAACCCCATCAAAAAGTGGGCAAAGGATTTGAAAAAACACTTTTCAAAAGAAGACATTTATGTGACCAACAAACACATGAAAAAAAGCTCATCCTCACTGGTTGTGAGAGAAATGCAAATCAAAACCACAATGAGATACTATCTCATGCCAGTTAGCATGGCAATCATTAAAAAGTTAGGAAACAACAGATGCTGGAGAGAATGTATAGCGATAGGAACACTTTTACACTGTTAGTGGCAGTGTAAATTAGGTCAATCATTGTGGGAGACAGTGTAGCAATTCCTCAAGGATCTAGAACCAGAAATACCATTTGACCCAGCAATCCCATTACTGAGTATATACCCAAAGGATTATAAATCATTCTACTATAAAGACAAATGCACACGTATATTTATTGCATAAACCCATGTATATGGGTATATATCCAAAGAGTTATAAATCGTTCTACTATAAAGACACATGCACACATATGTTTATTGCAGCACTGTTTGCAATAGCAAAAACTTGGAACCAACCCAAATTCCCATCAATGATAGACTGGATAAGGAAATTGTGGCACATATACACCACAGAATACTATGCAGACATAAGAAAGGATGAGTTAATGTCCTTTGCAAGGACATGGATGAAGCTGGAAACCATCATTCTTAGCAAACTGACACAAGAACAGAAAACCAAACATCACATGTTCTCACTCATAAGTGGGAGTTGAACAATGAGAACATGTGGACACAGGGAGGGGAACATCACACACTGGGGCCTGTTGGAGGGGGGGAGCTAGGGGAGGGATAGCATTGGGAGAAATACTTAATGTAGATGATGGATTGATGGGTGCAGCAAACCACCATGGCACGTGTATACCTATGTAACAAACCTGCACGTTCTGTACACATATCTCAGAACTTAAAGTATAATCATTTTAAAATATTTTAAAAAGAAATAAAAGGGGGTTGGGGCAAGAAATAAAGAAAAGAAAGGCAATTTGAAGGACAGAATGTATAGTGTCATCTCATTTGTGGGAACAATTTTTAAAAGAACAATGCATGTAAATTATAGGACACTTCTCGAAGGATACACAAAGCCAAGAGCTGTATGGGAAGAAGGTAAAAGCAGCATAGGGAAGAGTTACTTTTCACTTTTCACATAACTTTTTGTCTCTTTTTAAAATCATGAGCAGGTGTTATTTTTATAATTCAATGAATATATGTGTTGATTTGAAAAACACACTGATCCTGAAAGTTAAAATTCCAATTCAGAGAAAATTGATTTCTATGAAAACTATCAATCTGCCAGCAATGCCAGAAAAATGAAGTGTAGCTGTACAACACAGACAGTGGATGAGGTTGTCATCACTTGCTCTGATTGCACATATGGAATTTAAAACACCCATTTCACCAGATTAAAAATATTCAATAAGATTTATAAAAAGCACTTAACACTTGCCAGCACTTAGTAAGTGCTCAATAAATAGGTACTGTTAACACTTTTAGTATTACTTTCTCTGCCTGGCAGTTGTCCTAACCCCACTCCAGCCCTCCCACATTCCCTAATCCTGACTCGTGTCAGTGATGCATGACTCAACAGTCAAAGTAAGACAGCTATTGCAAAATGCAAGACTTAAATTCCACCCCAGGTGAATTCTCTTCTGGACCACAGGCAGCCCTTGAAAAGGATGGGAGTAGAGCCCTCAATTATGGAAGCATTTTTTTCCTCAAGATAGGCAGATGTTGCCGGGCGCAGTGGCTCACGCCTGTAATCCCAGCACTTTGGGAGGCCGAGGCGGGTGGATCACGAGGTCAAGAGATCAAGACCATCCTGGTCAACACGGTGAAACCCCGTCTCTACTAAAACTACAAAAAATCAGCTGGGCCTGGTGGCGCGTGCCTGTAATCCCAGCTACTCAGGAGGCTGAAGCAGGAGAATTGCCTGAACCCAGGAGGCGGAGGTTGCGGTGAGCTGAGATCGTGCCATTGCACTCCAGCCTGGGTAACAAGAGCGAAACTCCGTCTCAAAAAAAAAAAAAAAAAGGCAGATGTTACCACCTCCATACAAGAACAATCCCATTGCCTATTACAGTTCCCATTTCAAAGAGATGCTCCCACATAAGTATGTATTTCGCCAAAAGATTTCCTGTTGTTGTTGTTTTTGTTTGTTTGTTTGTTTTTTGAGATGGAGTCTCTGGTTCCGTTGCCCAGGCTGGAGTGCAGTGGTGCAATCTTGGCTCACTACAACCTCCGCTTTCTGGGTTCAAGCAATTCTCCTGCCTCAGCCTCCTGAGTAGCTGGGATTGCAGGAACGCACCACCACGCCCAGCTAATTTTTGTATTTTTAGTAGAGTCAGGGTTTCACCATGTTGGCCAGGCTGGTCTCAAACTCCTGACCTCAAGTGATCCGCCCACCTCAGCCTCCTAAAGTGCTGGGATTACAGGCATGAGCCACTGCGCCTGGCCCAAGATTTCCTGTTCTTATCTCCAGTAAGCCAGCTTGATGAGGAATAGTGCTAGAGATTCCCATACTTCTTGACTGCCTTCTATCCTTTTCTACTCACAGGCCCCCTCCCTAAGCTCCCCTGTGCTCTCTGCAAAAGAAATAGTGCTGGAGGCCAAATAGCAACCCTGCCCATGCAAGAAAGGGCCATGTGATGTTCACCAAGCTCCTAAGCCAGAATTCTCTTTTCCCAGAATCCTTTGGCTGTCTGGCTGTCTACCTCTAAAAAGAAGGTGAAGAGAGAGTCAAACGAGCCCTGGGAAGGGTTCCCACAGCGCATTAGCTCCAAACAGTGCAAGAGGACAAGGAGTGTAGCGCTCTCCAGCCTCTGTCAATAATTCATGAGGCTCAGACTGAGGGTCACCAGTCAGAGTCAGTTTTCCCTGGACATGGGAAAAATAATACTTAAGCTCCCTTATCTCATTGGGTTGTGCTGAGTACCAAAGCTGAGTACTGCAGCTGTAACTTCTTGGCTGAGGAAGATACTATAAATCCAGTGCAGGCCTGTTCTATTACTTGCTAGCCATTCACCCACTTTTGATTGCTGAAATCCTTTTTCAACTGCTCAGCTGACCTACACATATACTAAATGAATCTTGAACGAGCATGAATTCTATTAAAAAGTGGCCCCTGAACTGAATTTCACAAACCAGGATTCTTTCCCCTCTAATTGTAGGGACTGGCATAAGTCTGCCAAACTGGTGATTTCACCAACACATTTCTAAACCTACCCATCTGATTTCATCATCTTTTCTGAAAGAAAAGACTAACACCAAAAAAAAAAAAAAAAAACGGAAAAGGAAGCAAACATATACTCCACAATAAAGGGCTATTAAATACGCTTAGCTTTACGAAACTCACTGTAATGTCTTTTCTCATTTTGCCTTGAACTAGTGAAAACGTTGCCATGGACCAGCACTGCTTCTCAGTCTGACATTTGGAGGCCAGTGGGTTAAGCCAATTCAGATGCTTGCAGTTGGGTCTGTTGGGGCCATTCTGCGGTGTACCATAAGCCATCCAGATTTATTCATTCTCCCAGAAACCCAGGAGGGACATCATTTCAGCCCACTTGGCAGAAGTGGAGGATGAAGTCTTGGACACAGAATTTATAGCTGGCAAGGACTTTATTCATCATCCATTCCATACCCTCAGTAATTTACAGATGAAGAGTCTGGCCCAGGACACCAATAATAATCACTACATGGTGGCAGTAACTACTATGTGCTTAGTAGTTTACAGTTCATAAAGCGATTTTGCCATCAACAAATATTTACTGAACTAGGATAGAGGCTAAGACCCGGGGACAAAGTGGTTAGGGAGAACCTGAGTGCTCCAAGTTTTTTGCTTTTCCACCACTGCTTGAGGGACTCTCTAGCCTCCTCCCTAACACTTAGCTCCTGTAAAGGAGGAAGTCCCTTTGGCAAGGGATATAACAGATCCTGTTTGGTTAATGACCATAGTCTACCCTCCAGGGCCCGTGAAGATGGAGGAGACCTTGAGCAAAGTGAAGAGCAGTGCCAGGCCTGGTGCAGCCGCTCACTATCACGTCTCTCTCCCAGGCTCTTCCAGCCTCACCTGGTGGACACAATAAGGACCACAGGCTTCACCTCCATCGGCATTCTCAAAACATTTGCCCTCCTGTGGGATGTCACATACACAGACCCAGACTTTCTTGGAGAAAGAATTCCATCTTTAGCTTTGAAGAAGCAAAAGCAACCAACTCAAAACCCCCACTTCCTCTAGAAGAAAACGTGGGCAAGCAGATGCAGAAGGGCAGCAGAGAAAGTCTGAGGGTTCCTGTTGGGGCCAGGGGAGGGGCGAGCCCTACAGGAAACTTGGACAGAGAGCGCTTTGATCACCCGCCAGCCTGGGAAGCCAAGCCAAAGTCCGGCGGAAAGGGCATGGGGCGCAGCGGCCGGCGGGGGGGCCGCTGTCCCTCGCCCTATCATCCTGTCCCTCGCCCTATCATCACTCACCTGCCCTGGGAGGGGTGGAAGCCAGACTTGCAGTCTGCGTCATGCACAAGGTGGGGCTGCTAGGCCCCTGGGCCCGGGCTTGGAAGTCGGTGCGGATGGCCAGCTCCGGGATAACCCGCCGGGACCCGCTCGCGAATAAGGTGGCCGTCGTAACGGCTTCCACCGACGGGTGAGTGCTCGGGCGGGAGTTTCTGAGGCGCTAGATGCCTGGAAACAGGCCGTGGCCTCTCGTCCTTTGCCTCTGGTGCCCCTGTCCTCAGACCTCGCACGCCGCCAAAGTCTGGCACTGGAAAAAAGGAGCCACGTGGTCCACCTGAAGCTCCTTCGAATCCCTTGGCCCTGGGCCCTCCCTTGCCAGCCTTCCTGTCCCGGCTGCCTCTGGCACAACTGTGCCACCTCTGTGCAGCCCCATCGGTCCAGCGCCCCAGTGCTCTGGGCTGCCCCAGTCAACCAGCCCCACCTAGCGTCCGGGAAGACCAGAAACCGGAAATCCAAGGGAATCTGGATTTCAAAATCCTATCCCACGGCCTCCAGCACGCTGAAAATGTTCCGGACACTCTATTTGGGCACCGGAAAGTCTCCCGAAACCCCTCCCCCTTACCTAGATGGGACTCAAGAGCCATGTGTCAAGACTTTTGTTTAGGTCAGTACATCTGGGCCTACCTTGCCCAGCCTATTTCTCACCCACCACTCTTGTCTGTCCTGTTTTTCATTTCTACAGGACTTTGCCAGATGCCAGCTTTTCACAAAACTAAAATACAAATGTAGGTAAAATGCTAATGGCTGACAATTGCAAAATGTGTAACTCTTCCTCCCAAAGGAATATTTACATTTTTGACCAGAGACCATCCTTTCATATGCACCCCAAAAAATAACAGGATAGAATTGGCTGGGCATGGCGGCTCACGCCTGTAATCCCAGCACTTTGGGAGACCAAGGCAGGCGGATCACCTGAGGTTGGGAACAAGACCAGCCTGACCAACATGGAGAAAACCTGTGTCTCCTAAAAACACAAAATTAGCTGGGTGTGGTGGCACATGCCCGTAATCCCAGCTACTCGGGAGGCTGAGGCAGGAGAATCGTTTGATCCCGGGAGACAGAAGTTGCAGTGAGCCAAGATTGCACCATTGCACTCAAGCCTGGGCAACAAGAGCTAAACTCCATCTCAAAAAAGAAAAAAAAAAAAGGACAGAATTTTAAGAATGATGTAGACTAGTATGGGAGAAACCTGGCAGGGCTGTTCTGAGTGAGAACCTTAAATCATGGAAGTAGCTGCTGTTGCACACCTAGCTCATTTCTCACCTCTCAGTCCCAACAGGGAATGAAGCCTGTCACCCATGGTGGGAACTGTAGAAAGTGATGTCAGTTCTTGGGAACTGAGGCTGCGGTCCAAGATCACATGAAAAATAAGTAAATGAATGCCAAAAATGGCCGTACCAGTAACCCTGTTTTACACATAGTAGAGACACGTGGAGGTCATATAGAGAAAGAGCCAGAATTCAAACCTGGGCAGTCTAACTTCACAGCCCATGCTATCAACCTCTTCAGGCATTGGCAGTCTTTGTCTCTTTCTGCTCACAGAATCGGCTTGGCCATTGCCCGGCGTCTGGCCCAGGATGGGGCCCACGTGGTCATCAGCAGCCGGAAGCAGGAGAAAGTGGATCAGGCGGTGGCCAAGCTGCAGGGGGAGGGGTTGAGCGTGACAGGCACCGTGTGCCATGTGGGAAAGGCCGAGGACCGGGAGCGGCTGGTGACCACGGTAAGCTGCAAAGAAATGGGCACAAAGCCAGGAGGTGGAAAAGGGAGCCAGCCTGAGCCTCCTTCCCTGCTTTCCTGGACAGCATTGATGAGATCCGATGCAGTGCTGTTAACTAAAACATAGTGAGTTCTGCATACTCACACCAGCCCACCAGCACATTTTTATTGTGTACCTTTCTATTATGTCTATATACTAACATCTGAGAATCATCCCATCCCAGTCAGAGAATTTTAAAACATTCTACTGCTTCAGCCCGGCATCACCCCTTGCATACCCCAGAGAAGCAGCTGGTACTGGTTCTCTAGTAATTTCCAATCTAATTGGACAGATGAGAAGGGTAAATACAATCACGAAATAGATGTTCCCACCCATGAGAGCTTATAAATAATCCTCTATTATTCAGCTTATAGAGTCAAGTCCCTGGGAACCTCAGGAGGCAGCCCACCATGTTTCAACCACCTACTATGTGCCATTTCCTGTGTTCAAAGTCTTACTCAGGTTATTTCTAGACCTGACAACAACCCAAGCAAGGCAAGGACTATTCTCTCAGTCTGCAGAGACTGGCTCAGATAGCTGGAGCAACTTCCCAAGGTCCCATAGCCAGTAAGGAAAGAGCTGTAATTCAACCCATTCCTCCCAAGCTCCCTTCTGTTTTTGGCTGCCTATGGACTACTAGGTACTGGATTTTAGTCTCAAAGAAAGTATATAAGTCAGTGTCACAGTTAGTAGTGGACACCAGCCTTCCAGCTGCACAAGAAAATATGAACCACCTGGCAAAGGAAGCTCCTCTTCCCTTGAGGATAAGGGCACACACTTTATTCCCCAGAGTGGAAGGGAGAATCTACCCAAAAATGGAAAGTACAGGATGTGCTAACAGATCAGAAGGTTGGCAGAAATAATTTGGAAATCTTCTTAGAAGAGTAGGATCTTAAGCAATAGTAGACAGTGGTACAGTAGACAGTATAAGATAATTCTAGCAAATGTTCAAATGTGCATTGGAAAGAGCCAAATGTGAGTACAAGAAAGTCACCTTGCCTGGCCTAGACTGCTGGACAGAGCCCAAGATTGGGGCCTTGATCCTGACGGTGGAAGGAGCCACTTGGGAGGCTGGGTCAATTAGTGACTAACCATATGACATGTAAGTAGCAATTTAATGTCAAAATCCTGCTGGAAAAACATCCTGTGGCCCCATCAGCTTCACTTACCAAGTCCTGCAGGCTTGGCCCAGAAGTGGTGCTTGAGCTAAATCTTGAGGAATGGATGGGAATGGACAGATGGAATAGCAATGAGGTTCCAGATAACTCTGCAGTACCAGCAGACAGCCAAAGAGGAACTGAAGGAAAGAGAGGAGCACCGTCAGTCCACAGTGGAGCACAGGCTTAGGAGTACTGGTAGAAAAGGGGCTGCATTGGAAAGATAGAGGCCATGAGCCTCCATATCCCCTTCCCCTCCCGCCCCGAGATGGAGTTTCCCCCCTCAACCCAGGCTGGAGTGCAGTGGCACTATCTCGGCTTGCTGCAACCTCCACCTCCCAGGTTCAAGCAATTCTCATGCCTCAGCCTTCTGAGTAGCTGGGATTACAGGCACGTGCCACCATGCCCAGCTAATTTTTGTGTTTTTAGTAGAGAAGGGGTTTCTACTAAAAAGTAGCCAGGCTTGTCTCAAACTCCTGACCTCAGGGGATCCACCCACCTCAGCCTCCCAAAGTTTCAGGATTATAGGCATGAGCCACCATGCCGGGCCATAGCCTCTTAAAAGGGTATGTTAAGGATCTCAAAAGGATATGACCTCTTAAAAGGATATGTTTAGACATTCTTGTAGGAAATAAGAAGCCTTGTGGGGTTTTGAGCAAGAGAAAGATGATTATTAAGAAAGGTAATCTGGCTCTTGTAGGAAGGATATACAGAGAAGACACTGAATCCAGGGCATCAGTGAGGAAGCTGTTGCTGTCATCCAGGTTTAGAGCAGTGGTGGTGGGTCTGGAACAGATGTGCCCAAGAGACATTTAGTGGGAACCAACCAAGATTTTCCAACCCCATGTCAAAAAATGGGAAATAGGAGAGGAGTCAAAACCCACTCTCAGGTAGTTTGTATGACCATTGTCAGAGAGGAGAATGATAGAATATTTGTCAGCAATTTGAAATGTGTTCTGCCAGGCCAGGCACGGTGGTTCCTGCCTATAATCCCAGCACTTTGGGAGGCTGAGGCGGGTGGATCACCTGAGGTTGGGAGTTCGAGACCAGCCTGACCAACATGGAGAAACCCCATCTCTACTAAAAATACAAAATTAGCCTGGCGCGGTGGTGCATGCCTATAATCCCAGCTACTTGGGATGCTGAGGCAGGAGAATCGCTTGAACCAGGGAGGCAGAGGTTGCAGTGAGCTGAGATGGCACCATTGCACTCTAGCCTGGGCAACAAGAGCAAAACTCTGTCTCAAAAAAATAACAGAAACAAAAACAAAAAAGAAATTTGTTCTGCCAATTGCCACATGTTACTCTGCCTTGAGAAAAACCACTGTCCTGAGGATGGTTATTACCCAGTGGCCTTATAATCTGCACCACAAAACTTCTCAGTGGTGTGGTAAGAAGAAACTAAATTAGCTGCTTATCTGCTTGATTATATCTTTTCTTAAAAATGTATAACTGTCAGAACACAGAGCAAACAGCTCCTAACCGCTTTAGTATAGTGATCACACAATTGAGAACAAGACTTAGAAGACTCCTCTGTTGCCCAGGCTGGAGTGCAGTAGCATGATCACAGCTCACTGTAACCTCAAACTCCTGAGCTCAAGCAATCCTCCTACCTCAGCCTCCCAAGTGGCTAAGACTATAGGCATGCACCACCATGCCAGTTCATCTTTTAAACTTTTTGTAGAGCTGGGGCTACATTGTCCAGGCTTGTTTTGAACTCCTGACCTCAAGCAATCCTCCCCACTGGGCCTACCAAACTGCTAGGATTGTAGGTGTGAGCCACCACAGCCAGCGTCATTCATCTTTTATGTTTTGCTGTCTGTTCAATCAAACCCATCTCCTCCCATCTCTGTGCTGACAGACCTGGAAGGAGAGGGGCGTGGGGTATACAGCAGAGTAGAAATGTCTCCAGGTGATTCTGGAGCCATCCACTGTCTTCTCCCATCCCAAACACACATGCACTGAGCACAGCGCACATCATTTTCCAACTTATTCTGCACCTCCCTAGTAACAAGTCCGTTGGTGAGACTTACACAGAGCTAAGGCAGGTGACTGGCCTTTGTGCCAGAATACCAAAATTTGAAGGGTGCAAGAAAGTATTAATACTGGTTTTAAAAGGTTATGTGACTTTAAATCCTGTTAGATTTACATGTTGACAGCCCAGGCATTCCTTCAACCTTGTAGAAACTGAGCTTAGCACCTAGTTAACAAGAATAATTAGTTAAAATGGGAAGCTAGCAGATGGTGTACATTGTTAATAACACCCCTCTGTGTGCCAAATCTGAGGCACAAAGTTGATCGAGGGCCCATTTAGTGCTACTTGCCCAAGGCATCAAAATTGCCAGCTCTGGGCAAATGCAAAGCCTGGTTTCAGGGTGGCTTTTTACTGAAAACCTTTGTTGGCAGATTCTGCTTGGCCATTGATTACTCTAGCACACACCTCACTACCTACTTATAACTTATTAAGGAGGAGAGATGTTGCCTTTCTTGGCTTTCTCAGTTTAAATCTTAGTTTCTGCCTTGAATCTTTCATGCCTCCAGGTCAAAATAGAGAGAGAGAGACAGAAAATGACATCATAACCAAATATGAAATTGCTTTAAATTCGGGCTGGTATCTTCTCCCATCATGGTTCTACTGGGCAGCCAGTTTTGTAATGACCCCAACTCACTTTCAGAGGGTTCGTATGAATTAGCTCTGTGCTACAAAGTGGAAGACTGACCTCAGTTCTTCCACCACTAACTAGCTTTATACCCTGAGCAAATCACTTCACCTCTCCCAAACACAGAATAAGCAGGCCTCCTGTTCTTAGCTAGCCCCAGTGTGTCATTACTGAACTATATGATCTTGAGAAAATTCCCTGAACCTGTTTTATCACTTCTACCTTGAGGACACTGGAATTGATGATCTCAAAGTCCCCACCAGTGGTAACTTTCTACAGCTCTATTTAAGCCCGTTTTTCCATTCGGGTAAGTGTGAACAGATTGACTTTGAGTTAATGGTAGCTTTTTCAAGGAGAACTGGACAGTAAGCACTTGGAGAAATGGGGGTAGAACTCAGTGTGAAAGGAAGGAGGGGTCTGGAAATAGATTTTGAGGTGAGACTTGAAATCATGAGAATGAAGGAGCTCCCCAAAGGGAAAGTGTAAAGAAAAGAGAAAAGGGTCAGAGGCAGCCTTAGAAGAATGGGAGGTGGGAAGAAAAGACGGCAGAAGAAGTAAGGCCAACTTCCTGGTGGCTCGAGCCTGTAACACTTTGGGAGGCCAAGGCAGGCAGATGGCTTAAGCTCAGAAGTTCAAGACCAGCCTGGGCAACATAGCAAGACCCTGTCTCTATGCACCTCTAGTCCCAACTACTTGGATGGCTGAAGCAGGAGGATGGCTTGAACCCAGCATGTCAGGGCTGCAGTGAGCTGAGATCATGCCACTGCAGTCCAGCCTGGGTGACAGAGCAAGACTCTGTCTAAAAAAAGAAAGAAAGAAATCAACCTTAAATGGTTAGCAGTAGATCTTAGGGTGGTTTTGAAGAAAAGATGTTTTAAGAAAGAGAAGTTATTTTGACAATAGTTCCTAAGAAGGAAGGTTTTGTTGTTGTTGTTGTTGTTTTTAATATAGAGATAAGGTATCTCGCTATGTTGCCCAGGCTTCTCTCAAACTCCTGAGCTCAAGTGAGCCTTCCACCTTGGCCTCCCAAAGTGTCATGATTACAGATGTAAGCCACCTCGCATAGCCCAGAAGGAAGTTTTTATCAACATGGATAAATGCACCTCCTTTACTTACTGCAGCCCTGATCCTAACCTTACCCCTCTCTCTAGGCTGTGAAGCTTCATGGAGGTATCGATATCCTAGTCTCCAATGCTGCTGTCAACCCTTTCTTTAAAAAACTAATAGATGTCACCGAGGAGGAGTGGGACAAGGTAAGGGGATTAAAGCAGCAGGGGGTAGGCCTCAGAACACATTCAACACAAACTTCATCTGCTTTTAGAATGCATTTGTCAAGTGCAATGTCAATGTGAGGACTCTTTGCCACATGCCACACACCTGGCGTGCACCTGGTAAAGGGCGGGTGGGGGTGGCTTCCTCTGTCTCTGCCCTTCTCGTTCATTTCTGCTGCTCCTGGTTCTGTCTGCTTCCATCTGCTCTTTGCTAGCCACCGTCTGCTCCCCTCCCCAGCCTTCTTCCCCGGCATGCTCTTCTGCCTGGTTGATTTCCAACAGAGACATAGCAGATAATATGCCAACAACTACGACACTTAAACTTACACACCCACCCAATCGCCGAAAAGGGAAGTTAGTTGGGAAATATTAAAAGCTGCTAGTTAAGTAAAATACTAATTCTGGTGAAATGACCAGTTGCCACTTTATAACATACAATCTTTTAAAAAATAAAAATAAAAACCTATATTATTTTCTTCCTAACTGCAATGTCAAGAAAATCTGAGATCCAGATGTCTAAATTCAAGTGGTAGAATATTGGGTTTTATGTGAAAGTATAATTACATTATATTCGTAATAGATTTCACAGACATTCTTTAATTACAAAGCTTTAATTAAAATATTTATCTTTGTTTACTAAGGCTAATATTCCCACATGATTTGGAAATGCTAATTTTTTATGATCTCCCATAGTTTTGCTTTTTACTCTGATATTGTATTAGTCTGTTTTGCATTGCTATAAAGGAATACCTGAGCTGGGCAATTTATAAAGAAAAAATCTTTGTTTTGGCTTACGGCTCTGCAGATTGTACAAGAAGCATGGTGCCAGTATCTGCTTCTGATGAGGCCTCAGGAAGCTTACAATCATGGCAGAAGGCAAAAGGGAACAGGCATGTCACATGGCAAGAGAGGAAGCAAGAGTGAGATACCAGGCTCTTTTAAACAACTAGCTCTTGCATGAACTAATAGACTGAGAACTCACTCATTGCCATGGGGA
Organism: Sapajus apella; assembly: GCF_009761245.1. Lineage (NCBI taxonomy): Eukaryota > Metazoa > Chordata > Mammalia > Primates > Cebidae > Sapajus > Sapajus apella. The sequence goes on from NW_022437091.1 coordinate 2,088,225, forward strand.
GGGCACCAAGCCATTCACAAGGTATCCACCCCCCGTGGCCAAAACACCTCATGTCAGGCCCCACCTTGAACATTGGTGATCACATTTCAACATGAGATTCAGAGGGGACAAACATACCAACTGCATCAGATGTCATCAAGAGTTTCCCAACACTGAAGTTTCAGGATGTGAAAATACTATTATTTATTTACCAATGTTTCATACACATAAAGACCAGAATGCCAAAATGTTCTTCAGTGAGCTAGCTCCTGATTCTGATTCTGATAGTCTTTTTCCCTCTTCTTTCTTTTTTTTTTTTTCCTTGCTGTATTACCCAAGCTGGAATGCAGTGGTGTGATCTCAGCTCACTGCAAGCTCAGCCTCCCAGGTTCAAGCAATTCCTGTGCCTCAGCCTCCCAAGTACCTGCTACTTTAGGCATGTGCCATCATGCCCAGCTAATTTTTTGGGTTTTTTTTTTGTTTGTTTGTTTTTGTTTTTTTTTTTGGTAGAGACAGGGTTTCACTATGTAGCCCAGGCTGGTCTCAAATTCCTGGCCAATCCACCCACTTCAGGATCCCAAAGTGTTGGGATTACAGGCATGAGCCACCGCACCCAGCCAGATTCTGATAGTCTTTAAAATAGAGGAACATCTTTCACGAACAGTCTGAATAGAGACAATATGAAAGTCAGTTTTAAACTAAGTATAGGCACAACTTGGAGATATTGTGGGTTTGGTTCGAGGCCACCACACAATAAAGTGAATATTGTAATAAAATGAGCCACATTAATTTTTTGGTTTCCCAGTGCATATAAAAGTTATGTTTACACTAAAATGGTCATCTAATGTAGTCTATTAAATGAACAATAGTATTATTATGTCTTAAAATATATATACATGTCTTAATTTTAAAAGACTTTATTGCTAAAAAATGCTAACAATCATCTGAGCCCTTAGAAGTTATAATCTTTTTGCTGGTGGAGGCAAGTCAGCTTGCCTCAGTATTGATAGTGGCTGACTTAGGGTGGTGTTGCTGAAGGCTGGGGTGGCTGTGGCAATTTCTTTAAATAAGACGGCAGTGAAGTTTGCCACATCAGTTGACTCTTCCTTTCACAAAAGATTTCTCTGTAGCATGCGATACTGTTTGATAACATTTACCCACAGCAGAACTTCCTTCAAAATTGGAGTCAATTCTATCAAACTCTGCCACTGCTTAATCAACTAAGTTCATGTAATATTCTAAATCTCATGTTGTAATTTCAACAATGTTCATAGCATCTTCATCAGAAATAGATTCCATGCCAAGAAACCACTTTCTTTGCTTATCCATAAGAAGCAACTCCTCAGCTGTTTACATTTTATCATGAGATTGCAGCAATTCAGTCACATCTTCAGGCTCCACTCTAGTTCTCTTGCTATTTCCACCACATCTGCAGTTCCTTCCTCTGATGAGGTCTTGAACCCCTCCAAGTCATCCATGAGGGTTGGAATCAACTTCTTCCAGACTCCTGTTAATGTAGATATTTTGTCCTCCTCCTATGAATCACAAATATTCTTTTTTTTTTTTATTTTTCTTAAATGGAGTCTCACTCTGTTGCCCAGGCTGGAGTGCAGTGGCGCAATCTCAGCTCACTGCAACCTCCGCCTCCTGGGTTCAAATGATTTTCCTGCCTCAGCCTCATAAGTAGCTGGTATTACAGACATGTGCCTTCACACCCAGCAAATTTTTGTATTTTTAGTAGAGACTAAGTTTCACCATGTTGGTCAGGCTGGTATTGAGCTCCTGACCTCGTGATCTGCCTGCCTCGGCCTCCCAAAGTGCTGGGATTACAGGTGTGAGCCATCGCGCCCAGCCCACAAATATTCTTAGTGGCATCTAGAATGGTTAATCCTTTTCAGAAGGTTTTCAGTTGACTTTGCCCAGATCCATCAGAGGAATCACTATGGCAGCTATAGCCTTACAAAATGTATTTCTTAAATAATAAGACTTGTTTGCAAATCAGAATTACCCCCTGATCCATGGGCTGCAGAATGGATGTTGTGTTAGCAGGCATGAAGACAACATTAATCTCCTTGTACATCTCCATCAGAGCTTTTGAGTGACCAGGTGCATTGTCAATGAGAAGTAATATTTTGAAAGGAATCTTTTTTCTAAGCAGTAGCTATCAACGGTGAGCTTAAGATATTCAGTAAACCATGCTATAAACAGATGTACTGTTATTCAGGCTTTGTTGTTCCATTTATAGAGCACAGACAGAGTAGATTTAGCATAATTCTTGAGAGCCCTAGAATTTTCAGAATGGTAAATGAGCATTGGCTTCATCTTAAAGTCACTGGCTGCATTAGCCCCTAACAAGAGAATAAGCCTGTCCTTTGAAGTTTTGAAGGCAGGCATTGACTTCTCTCTAGCTATGAAAGCCCTACATGGCATCTTCTTCCACTAGAAGGCTGTTTCATCTACATTGAAAGTCTGTTGTTTGCTGTAGCCACCTTCATCAATGATCTTAGCTAGATCTCTGGATAACTTGCTGTAGTTTCTACATCAGCACTTGCTGCTTCACCTTGCACTTTTATGATGTAGAAATGGCTTCTTTTCTTAAACCTCATGAACCAACCTCTGCTAGCTTTCAACTTTTCCTCTGCAGCTTCCTCACCTCCCTTGGCCTTCATAGAATTAAAAAGTTACAGCCTTTTTCTAATTAGGCTTTGGCTTAAGGGAATGTTGTGGCTAGTTTGATCTTCTATCCAGAACTCTAGAACTTTCTTCATATCAACAATAAAGCTATTTTGCTTTCTTGTTATTTATGGGTTCACAGAAGCGGCACTTTTAATTTCCTTCAATAATTTTTCCTTTGCATTCACAACTTGGCTAACTGGTGCACAAGGCCTAGCTTTCAGCCTGCCTCTGCTTTCAACATGCCTTCATCATTAAGCTTAATTATTTCTAGCTTTTAAATTAAGGTGAAAGATGTGTGACTCTTCCTTTCACTTGAACACTTAGAGGCCATTGTAGGGGTTATTAATTGCTCCAATTTCAACATCAACGTGTCTCAGGTAATATGGAGGCCCACAGAGAAGGAGAGAGATGGGAGAAGGGCGGAGCAGTCAGAACACACACATTCATTGATTAAGTTCACCTTATTTTATGGGTGTGTTTTATGGTACCCCCAAATAATTATAATTAAACCATGAAAGATCACACATCACCGTAACAGATATAATAATAATGAAAAAGTCTGAAATATTATAAGAATTACCAAAATATGACCCAGAGACAAAGTGAGCACATGCTGTTGGGAAAATGGCTGCAATTAACGCAGGGTTGCCATGAACCTTCAATTTGTAAAAATCACAATATCTGCAAAGCATAATAAAATGAGGTGTGCCTGTAACTTTTCTTTTAGTTTGTATATTTTTAAAAATATCACAGTACATCAAATCCAAACACAATGGTTGATCCTTCATGGAACTCTGGACTTTAAAACACACACACACATATTTGAGAGACAATTGGGGCCAATATAAAATCATCATCAATGTCAAACTTCTTGGGCGTGATAATGGATTATGGTTGTGTAAAAGAACATCCTTACTCTTTGGAAATGTATGCTAAGTATTTAGAAGAGAGCATTGTAATATCTGCAACTGAGTTTATTTATTTTATTTATTTACTTTTTTTTTAGATGGAGTCTCCTCTATTGCCCAGGCTGGAGAGCAGTGGTGCAGTCTTGGCTCACTGCAATCTCCACCTCCTGGGTTCAAGCTATTCTGTCTCATTTTCCTGAGTAGCTGGGACTACAGGCACATGCCACCATGCCCTGCTAATTTTTGTATTTTTAGTAGAGACAAGGTTTCACCATGTTGCCCAGGCTGTTCTCAAACTCCTGACCTCAAAGTGATCCATCCACCTCTGCTTCCCAAAGTGATGGGATTACAGGCATCAACCACTATGCCCAGCCCTGAGTTTCTTTTTTTAATTTACTTTTTTATTTGCTTTTTTATTTTTGTTCTTAGTAATTTTTCATTTTATTACATAAAATCTTTCAGAAAAGTTGCAACTGAGTTTCAATGGTTCATTTAAAAAACAGTACAGATCTATAGTGAGGACAAATGGGACAAAATGTGAACAACTGGTGAATCTAAGTAAAGGATATGTTGTATTTCTATTTCCAATTTTTCTGAAAGATTAAAATATTTTAATATAAGCAGTTGCGTAGAACAATGTAAACAGGCATCATACATTTGTTTTAGATTATGATGTGGGGATTCTGATTATAGCCTGTCCCCCCGCTTCCCCAGAAGGTACCTCCTCATGATCCTACTTTCTAATCACATCTAGCCAGACAGTCTACCCTAGAGGAGCAAGAGCATCTCACTCCCTACGTTCAGAAGCCAGAGAAGTGCTAGAACAACCCCAGGTATCCAAGGTCAGACCACATTTTCCCTGAGAAGCATGGCCCACTCTAGGGCAGGTCCAGGAGGATGACAATTCCAGGCTCTATCTACTTTGAAGAAACACAGAAAACACAGCTGAAATCCAAAGGAGCCCTGAGGATTTAGGCCCTTTCTGGGCCAAATGGTACTTGGCTGGTTATGAAACAAGATGAACCAGGCTCCATTTTTTTCTCACCTGAACCTAATGTATCATTATCTAGCTGAGCAGCTGGTGAGAGCTACTTCTCCCTGAACCTCGGTTTCTTCATGTGTAAGATGCAGATGTATCATCCTGAGATCTTTGTCATCTCTGACAAACATCCTAGGAACCCACTCTAACTCCTCATTGCCATGCCTCCTCTAACGCTCTTCACTCATACTGTTTCCTCTTCTTCTCTTGGCTTCAGGTTCTGCACATTAATGTGAAGGCCACAGCCATGATGATAAATGCAGTGGTGCCAGAAATGGAGAAACGAGGGTACAGAGAGTGAGAGAGAGCCTGAGTGAGATGGGATCCCTTACGGGCTGAGGGCAGTGGTCTACACTGGGAAAATGGTCAGCTCTCTTCTTTTTCCAGAGGCGGCTCAGTGGTGATCGTGTCCTCCATAGCAGCCTTTCATCCACCTCCTGTAAGAATCCTTTTGTCTGCCCCTTATATGCCATCCTAAGCTCCACATCTTTCCACCCCTCCTGTTACCCAAAGAAGTTTGTGTCCCCTTTTAGAATCACACCACCAAGTCCCTGCCCACCAAATAGTTGCCTTGCCTCCACAAACCCCAACCTAGGGGAGGTTTAGCCACACGACAGTTTCCTAACTGTGCCCCTTCCTTACAGGAGATCCCTGCTGTACACTGCCCTCTATGTCTGATCATTAGAACCAAGAATGACCTGGAAACTATGAGTCTAACCCATTCTCTTCTTTCTCCAGGGCCTCGGCTCTTACTGCGTTAGTAAAACAGCCTTACTGGGCCTCACCAAGTGTCTGGCCATAGAGCTGGACCCAAAGAACATTCGGGTGAACTGCCTAGCACCTGGACTTATCAGGACTAGCTTCAGCAAGATGGTGAGGAAGTGGAGCTCTGCAGCCCACTGGAACTCTTGAAGGGCATCCATCTTCTTGGACAGGGAAGCCCAGTTCCCGAGTCCTAAGCTCTCAACCACTCCATTCTCCTTCCTGAGACTTTTCCATATTCCCTCTCTATACCAGCTGCCCTATCCAAGCCAGACTCCTACCACACCTTTCCTGAGGAGTAGAATGGAGACTGAGGTATTCAGATTCTGTTCACACTGTTTCCTCTCTCCTTAAGTGGATGAGAATTGGAGAGATGCAGCAAAATGCATCACAAGAACCTGAAACAAATGAAACAGATGAGGGCAGTGGGGAGAGCTGGGAGCTAGAAAAAAATAGGAAGTGAAGGAGGGAAGTCTCTCTCTCGATCTTTCCTCTCAGTTGCTATGAGAACAGGCAGTTTCTTCCCTTTCTGTTCCTCACTTTCCTCTTGTTGAACATAAAAGAGATTTCCCTTCTTCCTGCAGCTTTGGGGAGACAAGGAACAAGAGAAAAGGACAAAAGAAACCCTGAAGATAAGAAGGTAAGACTGTCATGGGGGCAAAGGCCCCAAGAGGCATGAAGATGGAAAGTTCTGGTTCCTAGCAGCCCATAGCCCGCTGTCTCAATCCCACACATAACACAGACATGCTCTCCTCTGCCTCACAGACCACAAATTCATAAACACTGTCACTGCAGTGGCCTAAGCAAGAAATCAGCTTCCCTTTCAAAAGGTAAACACAGAGACATTGGGGTTTCAGCAGTGCAGAGCTCTGGGAGAAGCCCTGAGTCCTCTCTCCACCTTAGGGATTGCCTCCACCTCTGGGCATCCATGGAGACCAGGTACCAAAACCAAAACCATGCTTTTTTAGTTCCCTCGAATAATGAGATATGTTTACAAAACTCAGGTTGATGATCTACAATCCAAATGAAAGGAATGAAGAGCTTCACTAAGCCCCCAACTCCCTTACCTAAGGAATTACTCTCCTCCGCAATGAGCTGGGTGAACTGTTCAGCCACCTTGGTCAGGCTCCCTTTCCTCTAAGTTGCCTGCCTCTCTCTACCTTCTGGCTTCTGGGCACTATCTAGTTTCTCCATCTTGTCCCTCAAGGACAAATGCCAGCAATGCCTAACTCTTCACTGGTCCAGACATCCCAAATCTTCCCAAAGCCATTCCGATACATGAGCTGCAGGCCTAGTTCATAACTCATTAAAATGTTAGGGGATTGTCATCCTAGAGCTCCTATATCAAGCCCATGTAGCGCAATCCTGGATGCACATTAGAATCACCTGGGGAGCTTTTTAAACTGCAAATTTAAACTCACCCACTCCCAGAGATTCTTAATTGGCCCAAGGTAGGACTTCACCATCTGGGCTTTTGTTTTTGTCTTTTCTTTTTTCTTTTTTGGTTTAAGCCTCTCAAATGACTGCAAGCTACAGCTAGAGTGGAGAACCACTAATTCAGCCCTTCTACATTTGAGTTACTCACTCTGCCCACCTCTAGAGCATTCTATGGCAGGCAGATTAAAGTGTCCCCTAACTATGCAGTCACTGATAAAATTAAAATTGGCATATTCTCACCAAATGAACCTGACTTTAAGGAACAAGTATAGATTCCCGAAAAAGTTGTCTGAAGTTGAACCTGTACAAATGGAATCATTTTAAACACACCATTTACTGTCACACAGACTCCCTAATACTTTGGTGTGTGCACATGTTAAACAATTTTTTGAAGTATGAAATAATTGCTCACCATTTTATCTATATAACTTTGGATTTTGGTGTCCTAAGCTCTCTAAAAAAAAAAAAAAAAATGTGTTTCTATAGTATTTGAATATTATGAGTAATGATGGGTTTTACAGACTACAGTATGCTTATACTAAATTATAACAGCATATCCTGTGGTAACCCTATTTGATAAACCGAAAGCTTGTACAATAATCCTGAAAAGTCATCTAATAATTCTTGATTAAGCAAATTTCATTCCCCATGGGCCAGATGAGGGGGCCAGAACTGTTTGATTTTTACTCCCTTCCTTGTTTCCCGTTCCCCAGGATGGGTGATCCAGAGGAGTGTGCAGGCATCGTGTCTTTCCTGTGCTCTGAAGATGCCAGCTACATCACTGGGGAGACAGTGGTGGTGGGTGGAGGAAGCCCGTCGCGCCTCTGAGAACCCGGAGACAGCCCCCGGGGCAGAGCTGGGCTCTAGCTTCTGCTGCTGTTCCTGCATTCATCACTGGCCTTTCCCACCTCTGCCCACCTTACTGTTCACCTCACAAAATCAGTTCTGCCTGTGACAAGATCCAGCCTTCCCTGTCATCAAGGTGGCATCTTACTCGGGATTCCTGCTGTTGCTGTGGCCTTGGGTAAAGGTCTCCCCTGAGAACACAGGACAGGCCTGCTGAGAAGGCTGAGTCTACCTTGGCAAAGACCAACAGCTATTTTTTGCCCAGGCCACTGGGGAATTTGAGGGGAGATGCCAGAGAGGGAACCTAGAGTGGAAGGAGCAGAGTTAGAAATTAACAACTTGCAAATGAGGCTCAAATAAAATGCAGATGATTATACTGGTTAAATTGATGTGTTCATTTCTCAGTGTGGGGTGCTTAGCTGAGCAGAGAGCAGAAGTCTAGCCAGGCTGGATCTCTGGAACCCCTAGCCCTCCTCCCTGTCTGCAGGACCTGAGCGTGATGTTCAGGGGTGGAGGTGTCTTCAGAGCTGCCAGCTGGAAGGAAGGTGGCACGGGAACTCCCAGGATGTCACGGGGATCCGCGAGGCAGGCCAAGCCGGGTGAGGGTGGGAAAGGATGAACTTTCTAACACCTCCCAGATCTGGCCAGGTCCTTTCCCGGCATCGCCCTAGCTCTCGAGTTCCCTCCCGAGTCAGCAAGGACAAGCTGGACCGGTCCTGAGCTGGTGGGGAACAGGGAAAGGCCCTGCAAGATACCTAGGCCCACAAACAAAAGAAATGGGTTCTGCCCACGGGGCCCGAAGATTGAGTAGACGGAAAGCGGGGACGCTGCCCCCCGCCCCAAAGGCCGGGACACCGGGCGACGCGCACCGGGCCTCTCACGCTGGAGCCGGTGTGCGGGGTCGGCGCGAGCGCGCGCGCGGTCTCACGCGGCTTGGCAGCGCGGTGCGCATGCTCAGTCCGGTAGCTCTCCGGGCGGGGCGGGGGAGCCAGCGCTCCGAGGCTGGGGGAGGAGCGCTCACGCAGCCGCCCCTGACTGGAGCGGGCTCGGCCGCTGCTGCAGCGCTCAGCTCCCGGGCCCTGCCGAAGCCGGGTCTAGCATGTGCCGCGGCTCCCCCGCGGTGGCGGCGGCGGCGGCTCCTCTGCAGCAGCCTCAGCAGCAGCGGCCGCCATGGCCAAGGGCAGCGTGGAGCTCACCCGCGAGTTGCAAGGTACGAGGCTGCCTCGGTCTCTGGGACGCCCCGTCCGGGAGCATCCCAGACCCAGCGCGTTCCTCCCCGCAGTGCACCCCAGCCTGGTGCCTCACCCCCTACCCACCCACCCCACCCCATGCACCCCGGCTCCAAGGCAGCCCCTGAATCCCAGTCTGGGCATCTCTGTCCCTGTAGTATCCTCCGCTACCCGCCTTGCCTCACCCGGTCAGGACCTTCCTGTCCCAGAGCCACTCGTCCCATCCTTCAGTGACAGGTGCAGTTCCCTGGCGCTCCCTGGGGCTGACTCTTGGCGTTCCTGACCCACCCTCAGCGAAGCGTCCAGTCTCCCCTCTAGAGAGTCCCCGCTTCTCCCGCCGGGCGGGGCCAGGCCCTCCCCGCCCGGCGATGGGAGCTGCCCCTGGTCCTGACCACTGCGTGGCTTAACACCCTCCTCCTCCTGGCCCCGCCCCGGAACTGGCCCTGAAGGGTCCCTTAGGCTCTGGGCAGCGCCCAGGCCAGTGGGGCAAAGAAGAGGGTCAGGGAAGAGGCCCTGGATCGGAGCTAAAACCAAGAGCAGGAGAGTCTCTGCAGCTCGCCTCCCACAGCCCCTGTCCCAGTCTACCCCCTTCTCACTACCCACTACCCACACGTCAAGGCCTCTCCCGTTTGCATGGCTCTCAGAACCACCCAGCATTGCCACAACCCTGACCCCCAGAGACAGGAACACAGGCTAGACCACGCAGAGCTCAGGATGCTCATGGATGCTCAGAGGCATGCTGCACTGTGGTGATCTCCCACACCTGCACACACACACAGCACAATCATGAGATGTGTGTAAACACACCTTCACAGAGATGGCACCCCAGCACATGTGTGCATACATACACACACACTCACACACACACACACTATATCTGGGTGGCTCAGCCAGCAGATGGGTATGGGGCTCATTTAAACATTAATTCCTCTCCCTGCCCAACACACACAGAGGAACTGTCTGGCTCTGTGCCCCTTCCACATCATACTCATTCACATTTACCTGTCCCCACCAATGCCACACTCAGGCTCCCTGACATCTCCAGGAGGCATGCACACTCATAGTAAAGACAGACATTCACACCCAGACCACCTAGAATATAGTCAAAGGGACACCCCACACCCCCACACACTGACTCACTGTGTATGTGTCAATGGCTGTTGTAGTGCATGGGTTGGAAAAATTCTTCACACCCTCAGAAGTGTAAGACACACCCTCCCACAGACAGTCAGCAACTGTCCCCTGACTCAGGGACATCAGGAGCCGGAGTTTTCTCCACACCCTACTCCCTCTCTGATAGGAAGAGAAAAGTCGAAAAAGAGAGAGTATGAAAAGTCACCCAAGAAGGAAAGGCCTCTGTCCCTGTCCTCCTTTCTCTGTCTCTCTGTTTCTCTTCCCATTTGACCCTGACTCTGCCTCTATCTGGAGATCCCTGGGAGGTGGAGGTGGCCAGGGTAAGGGAAAGCTCTGAGCAGGCCCCCACCCACCCTCAGACAGCATCCGGAGGTGCCTGAGCCAAGGGGCTGTGCTCCAACAACATCGTGTGAAGTTGGAAACAAAGCCCAAGAAGTTTGAGGACCGAGTGCTGGTGAGGGCACTGGGCATGTGGGGAGTGAGGAGGTGGCTGGTGAGGGCAGCTGGCCAGTAGAGGGCAGGGAGCTGGTAGGGCAGAGGAGACAGAAGTGAGTGGTCACTGAAGAGATGAAACCTGGGAAGAGGAGGCAGGGCTGGACTGGGTTGATGTCCAGAAGACATCTAGGACACGGCATCAGGTTGGGGGGTACTCCAAGAGCAGAGATGAAGGGCTTAAGGAGGGCAGAAGCACCAGGGCCCAGCAGCCACCATGAGCTGCTGATATTCTTTTCCTCTCTCTGCAGGCCCTGACCTCCTGGCGCCTCCACCTCTTCCCCCTCAAAGTCCCAGCCAAGGTAAGTTGGGCTGAGGAGGAGGAGAGCACCTGTCATGCTCCCTACCTCCCAAGCCTGGCAACCCAGGTCCTTACCAGGAGCTGAGCATCTCCATCCCTCCTAGGTGGAGAGCTCCTTCAATGTCCTGGAGATCCGTGCCTTCAACACGCTCAGTCAGAACCAGGTGAGTACCAGGGCTCTGGGCCTCACTACTGGGCCAGCTGAAGGAGGGAGCAGAGAGGAGGGAGTCTGAGACTCTGAAACTTCCTCTCCTCCAGATCCTGGTGGAGACAGAGCGTGGCATGGTGAGCATGCGGCTGCCATCAGCTGAAAGTGTGGACCAGGTGACGCGCCATGTGAGCTCTGCCCTGTCCAAGGTCTGCCCTGGCCCTGGGTGAGTGGCAAATGAGGGATGTCTTAAGGGATTAGATGAGAAGGAGACTTCTCCTTCCCTTCCTCCTTCCCCTGGACCAGGGCCGAGAAGAAGGAGAGCTCTCGTGTCCCCACTCCTGCTTTTTCCTGGGATGCAGGAGCTATAATGTGTGAAGAATTAAGAGCCTCTTTCCAGCCCTCTCTGGGATGACTTCTTTCTTTTCCAGGTGTTTAATCCGGCGTGGAAACGCAGACACCCCAGAGGGTCCCCGAGACACGTCCCCCAACTCTGAGACTTCAACATCTACCACCCACAGTGTCTGTGGTGAGCAGGGGCAGATGTGAGGAAAGTAGGCCCTAAACCATCTTGCCCCATATCCAAAGCCCTTTGTGCATGGGGTGTTGCCTGGGCAGGCAGGGAGGGGCTTTGCCTGCCCTGAGGACTCCATAGCTCCCAGACCTCAGGAAGTTCATGGCATAACAAGAACAAAGAGCACTGGCACATAAAGTGACCTTGAATGTTCTTGAACCCCAAGCCTATTCCCCATCTCCTTACCCTCATGGAGCCAGCCCATCTCCTGCCCCACAGGTGGCTTCTCTGAGACCTATGCTGCTCTGTGTGACTACAATGGGCTACACTGCCGTGAGGAGGTTCAATGGGTACGTTGGGCAGGGGCCCCGTAGGGGACAGGTGGGGACTGGAGGGAGGGGGCCAAGGAGGAAGTGGGGAGCAGGTGTGAGCCAGTTCCACCTCTCCAAGGATGTGGACACCATCTACCATGCTGAAGATAACCGGGAGTTCAATCTTTTGGATTTCAGCCACTTGGAGAGCCGGTAAGCAGATGGGGCAGAGACTCTACCCTCAAATTCCTAGCTTCAGCCCAATCCCGGCCTTTCCCAGGAGCATCCTTCTGGTCCCACAGCCCCAGCTCTATTTCCCCAACTCCATTCCATCCCCATCAACCCATCTAGGTCTTCCCCAGCCCAACCACCCCATCCTTGGTCTCTTCTTTTCTGACCCAGCCACCTGTTCACCACTTTTCTGCCCCCTTCCATATCCCCACAGAGACTTGGCCCTAATGGTGGCAGCCCTGGCCTACAACCAGTGGTTCACCAAACTCTACTGCAAGGACTTGCGGCTGGTAGGAACTAGGAGGGGCTGGTGAGGTGGGAGGAGTAGTGTCCCCTTTGGCCCCTGATCGCAAGATCCCCTCTGTTCTCAGGGCTCTGAAGTGCTAGAACAGGTGCTACACACCCTGAGCAAGTCGGGGAGCCTCGAAGAGCTGGTGCTGGACAACGCCGGGCTTAAGACGTGAGGCCAGCCTCCTCCTTGGGCAGTAGTGCACCCTTGATATAGTTTTAGGGTCCCAGAACCTCAGAGTATGATATAGGCCTCTGGACTACCTTATCCAGTGCCTCTCTTTACAGAAGAGGAGACTGAGGCCAAAAGAGGGCACAAAGCAAGTCGGAGGTCAAGCTAGGACTCAGACCCAGGCCTCTGACCCCCAGCTCCATGGCCTTTCCCCAGGGTGTTCCATGCCCCATCCTCTTTTTCTATTAACTACCAGGCAGGGTGGGCTGCTCCAGTCTTGAGGACCCAAAGCTGACTTTTGTCTCAGCACAACTTCCTAAGGTGTGGAATGCCCCCAGGCACTGTGGAGTGGTGACAAGCTCCCTGGCAGGCCCGGAGCTGTTCCCCTGTTGTGGGGGCCTCTGACCATTGCAGCCCCCGCCAGGCAGGCAGGTAGAGGAGGAGGGGAAGCCCAAGGGCTGGGACATGAGGCTCAGCTCAGGACAAATCCTTCCTCCCCTTCCCTGAAGGGACTTTGTCCAGAAGCTGGCCGGGGTGTTTGGGGAGAACGGGAGCTGTGTGCTGCATGCCCTCACTCTGTCCCACAACCCCATCGAGGACAAGGGTGAGCCCCAGCCCTGAATCCTGTCCCCATCACAATGCAGACCCCTGTCCTAGCCCAGAGCCCAACCAGGTCTGAACTTGGGCTCTCCAGCAGCCCCCCTACCCTGATACCTTCATCCCTGACCCCAGGCCTGTACCCTACTCGAGTCCCCAGCCTGACTTTGTGCCACCTGCGCCCACGGCCCTGCCTCTCACTGGGCCCATTTCTCTCTCCACTCCCCAGGATTTCTCAGTCTGAGCCAGCAGCTCCTCTGCTTCCCCACTGGCCTCACCAAACTGTGCCTGGCCAAGACTGCCATTTCCCCTCGAGGTACTCGCGCCAGGACCCCTGACCTCTGACCCTACCCCGGTGCTGCCTGGGGTATTGAGCTCCAGAGTTACACCCACACACTCACACACCACCTCAGGGACAGAGGAATGAAAAGGAGCCACTTTTGGGGAGCGGGGAAGATATGTACTGAGGGGAAGAGGTGGGGCTGGGGGCCAACCCAGCCCAGTGCCTGCTGTGCTCAGGGCTCCAGGCACTCGGCCAGACCTTTGGGGCCAACCCAGCCTTTGCCAGCTCCCTTCGATACCTGGACCTGAGCAAGAACCCTGGGCTCCTCGCCACGGACGAGGCCAATGTGAGTCCTCGGAACAGCCTCAGCCCCCTGCAGAAAGCACGCTCAAGCTTCAGGGGCTGGGAGGCCTTCTGCCCTAGGGTCCCCGGGGGTGGCGAGACTCTATCATCCCTTCTCCTGCAGCTCCTCTATCCTTCCTGCTCTAGGCCCTCTACAGTTTTCTGGCCCAACCCAATGCCCTGGTGCACCTGGACCTGTCAGGGACTGACTGCGCCATAGACTTGGTGAGGAGTTGATGGGGGAAGCCCATCCAAGGTGATCTGGGGAGACCACGGTGGGCCTCTGTCTCACCCCCCATCCCTGAGTACACAGGTGGGCAGAGCTGTCTGGATGACTTCAGGTTCAGCTGAAGTATAAAGCAATGTCCGTAGTTCATATAATATGGCACTTTATCCAGGTCATAGGGTTGCGTTGGCTGTGCCTGAAGGCCAGCTGTTGCTCTATTCCCCAGCTGTGTGTCCTGGCACAGGAGTGTGTCCCGGGGGAATGGATGATTTTCCTAACTTGAACAAGCCATCTTAGGAGTCAGTGGTGGCCCTGACTTTACACATCCACTGCCTGTGAGCAGCTCCATGCCCCTGGAAGCCAGACAGGAAGTAGACCCACGTTCCACAGGGGAGAAAACAGAGGCTTACAGAATCTGAGTGGGCATCAATAGCGGAGCTCACACAGGCCGACCAGAAAGTGAAGAGCCAGGAACTTCGATGGGGAGGGAGGAGGGGTCCTTTCCTGCCGCTCCTCCACCCTTTCCAGCTCACCTGAGACCCACCATGTCTCCCCACAGCTTCTCGGTGCCCTGCTCCACGGCTGCTGCTCCCACCTCACCTACCTCAACCTGGCTCGCAACAGCTGCTCCCACAGGTGGGAAGGAGGGGGAAGGGAGGACAGGGCAAGCCATGGCCAACCCCCTCCCTTGCTGACCCCAGGGGTCTCTCCACAGGAAAAGTCGAGAGGCCCCACCGGCCTTCAAGCAGTTCTTCAGCAGCGCCTACACACTGAGCCACGTCAACCTGTCAGCCACAAAGCTGCCCCTGGAGGCCCTCAGGTCGGGTGGGTGCAGGGTTGGGGGGGCATCCAAGGGAGCCATGGGGAGCGGGGAGGGGTAAAGGAGGGCCTGCTGACCTTCCTCCACAGGGCACTGCTTCAGGGCCTCTCCCTCAACAGTCACCTCAGTGACCTGCACCTGGATCTCAGCAGCTGTGAGGTGAGCCCCCAGTCCCCAGCCCTACTGCCCGCCCCCCACCAATGTGCATTTCTCGGACCTAAGTCAAACCCTGCCTCCATCTAGCCTCTGTGCTGACCTTCTTCAACCCCCTGACCTGGCCACACCACCACGTTCACCTCTCAGTCTGAGGTGTGGCCCTGTTTTCCAGAGGCCATTCATTTTCAGTTTCTAGTATCTCAGTCCTTCAAGCTTTGGGGTGGGAGATACCAGACTTTTCCACCAGAGGGCAGGAGCAAGCTGTCTCAGGAATAGCTGCCTTTCTGGCCAAAGGGAGGGAAGTGAGTCCTAGGGAAGGATCTGGGGTAGGGAAAGAGCCTCCCTGATTTTACGCCCAGATCCTGGCATGACCTTGAGTCCTGGTGTGACTACTCTGATCTCTAAGTATTAAAGGTACCATATCCCCCACCCCAATCCCTGCCTTCCCCACCTCACCTTGTCCCTGCAGCTCCGCACAGCAGGAGCCCAAGCCTTGCAGGAGCAACTGGGAGCTGTCGCCTGTGTAGGCAGCCTGGATCTGTCAGAC
The DNA here is from genome assembly GCF_009761245.1 of Sapajus apella. Lineage (NCBI taxonomy): Eukaryota > Metazoa > Chordata > Mammalia > Primates > Cebidae > Sapajus > Sapajus apella. Next base: position 2,103,663 of record NW_022437091.1, read on the forward strand.
AATGGTGAGTAGCAGTGCCTCTCTTCCCTGGGGCCAGAGGAGAACAGGGGACTGGGGCATGCAGAAGCAGCCCTGAAGGGACACCAGTCAACCTCAGGCCTCAAGACCAGGCCTCTCTCATCTGCTCACCAGGGTTCGACTCAGACCTCCTGACACTGGTGCCCGCACTTGGCAAGAACAAGTCCCTCAAGCACCTGTTTCTGGGCAAGAACTTCAATGTCAAGGCCAAGTGAGGCCCCCTTTCCATGCCCACAGACCCTCGTCCCATTATTCACCCATCCTCTTGGCTCACCGAATTACCTCTGGCCACCTCTCTCCTCCTCCAATAGCATGACCCCAGCCCCTCCCCTCCTACTCTGAGCCCCGCCTCCCTGCAGGACCCTGGAGGAGATCCTCCATAAGCTGGTGCAGCTGATCCAGGAAGAGGACTGTGTGAGTGCCTGGGCCTGGGAGGGACCTGCAGTTGGAGGAGGCTTCTGGGACTGGGCCCAACCCCACCTTGCCCACACAGTCCCTGCAGTCCCTGTCGGTGGCAGACTCCCGGCTGAAACTTCGCACCAGCATCCTCATCAATGCCCTGGGCAGCAACACCTGCCTAGCGAAGGTGGATCTGAGCGGCAATGGCATGGAGGACATCGGGGCCAAGATGCTGTCTAAGGCCCTGCAGATAAACTCCTCCCTCAGGTGGGGCCCACACCAGGACTCCCTGACCTGGAGCCCCAGCCCCTCCCCATACATCCACAATCTCCCTGCTTGCCTTGATGCTCTGGACCCCAGCTTCCAGAAGACCCCCAGCCCCAGAACCATCTCTGACCAAGAGGATTGTGTCCCTGGCCCCTAGTAGGGACCCAGCAGGAGGGGTGCCAAACTGGTGCTTACCCTGCCCCCAGAACTATCCTATGGGATCGGAACAATACATCTGCCCTGGGCTTCCTGGACATCGCAAGGGCCCTGGAGAGGTGAGTAGACCATGGTCCTGCCCTGATCCAAGTCCCCTGCCTCCCTGTGCCTGGACCAGGCCTGAACAAATCTTGCCCCACCCCAGCCCCTTTGGCCTATTTGCACAGAAATTTTAGGAAGGGCCATGAAAGAGAGAAATGATGAGCAAGGGGGCTGGAGGGTGGCTCACCAACGGAGGAGGCAGGGGCCTCCCATCCCCACCTGTTCCCACCCAGCTGTGCCCCTGTGTCCCACAGCAACCACACATTGCGCTTCATGTCCTTCCCCGTGAGTGACATCTCCCAAGCCTACCGCAGTGCCCCTGAGCGCACCGAGGACGTCTGGCAGAAGGTGCAGGGTGCTGTCCTAAGCAGGGTGGAACAGCAAGGGGCAGCGGGCAGCCCACATCCCTAGGCCCTGACCCACCACCCTCATCATCTCCAGATCCAATGGTGCTTAGTGAGAAACAACCACTCCCAGACGTGCCCACAGGAGCAGGCCTTCAGGCTGCAGCAGGGCCTGGTGACCAGCAGCGCTGAGCAAGTAAACGTTTCCCTCTGGGACACAGGGGGCACACCTGGGGCATGCAGGGCACAGGTGTGATGTGAGAGAAAACTGAGTTGGGGAGCATGAAGAGGCACTGCATGGTGGTCCTTATCACTGGAATAAGGATGTGGGGAAGCATAAAGACAGGACAAGCAGGATATGGGTTTCAAACATATGTGGGTAAACACAGGAGTGCACAGAACTCCAGTAGCTCACCTGGGCATTCAAGAAGGCCATAGCAAGGGAGACCAGGCCAGCCAGCGCATCATCTCCACCACTGTCCGTGCCAACACCAGTAGCACCACCTAAGGGGTCCCACCTGTGAAGATGTGGAAGCAGGGGTCCCCTTGACACCCCTGCCACTGTGCTCCAGATGCTGCAGCGGCTGTGTGGACGGGTGCAGGAGGAGGTTCGGGCCCTGAGGCTATGCCCCCTGGAGCCCGTGCAGGATGAGCTACTCTACGCTCGGGACCTCATCAAGGATGCCAAGAACTCCCGGGCGGTGAGCCCTCCACAGCCCACCCTTCCCCGCAGTCTAGAGAACCCAAGAAGGCCAACCATGCTAAGCCATGCCAGCCCTGCCCTGTGCATCTGCCTTCCTAGCCTAGGCCCCCCAGAGACCTAGCAAGTCCTGGTTCTGGCCTGCTAATCATAACCCCTTCCTTCTCCAGCTGTTTCCCAGCCTCTATGAGCTGGGCCACGTGCTGGCCAGTGACGGGCCTGTGCGGCAGAGGCTGGAATCAGTAGCAAGTGAGGTGTCCAAAGCTGTGGACAAGGAACTGCAGGCAAGTCCTGGAGGAAGGTGGAAGCCATGGTGGGAGCCCAGTGTTGACAGGTCCTAAGCCAAGAACTGAAGTCAAACTGGGGAGACTACTGGAGGGCCAGGAGGACAGGCACCCTGTCGAGACCACCCACAGTCCCACTGTGCCAAGCATTGCTGCAATATGAGCTTGGGATTTTTTTCTGCTAGCTTTGTCCCTGAACTCTGACTGCCACCCTTTGCATATTTCTTTTTTTTTTTTTTTTGAGACAGTCTCACTCTATCGCCCAGGCTGGAGTGCAATGGTGTGATCTCAGCTCAGTGCAACCTCTACCTCCCGAGTTCAAGCGATTCTCCTGCCTCAGCCTCCCAAGTAGCTGGGATTACAGGCTCATGCCACAGTGCCTGGCTAGTTATTGTATTTTTAGCAGAGATGGGGTTTCACCATGTTGGCCAGACTGGTCTTGAACTCCTGACCTCAAGTGATCCACCTACCTCAGCCTCCCAAAGTGCTGGGATTACAGGCGTGAGCCACTGTGCCCAGCCCCCCTCTGGGTTTTGATCCTTGGACTGACTCCCCCTGTCTATATGGTAGGGTGGAAGGAGCACTGACCAGAAAGTGGGGAAGCCTGAGTGTCCAAGGCTCTGCCACTAATGGTTTTGTGACTGTAGGTGGGACCCTCACTCTCAGCATAAGGGGCTGGAATAGAGAAAGTCACTTCTCCTGTGGTGCCAGCCCTGACCCTGCTTGCCTTGGGCCTCTGGCCTCCCTTTCCCCCATACTAGGTGATCCTGGAGTCCATGGTCAGCCTGACACAGGAGTTATGCCCTGTGGCCATGCGGGTGGCAGAAGGGCACAACAAGATGCTGAGCAATGTGGCAGAGCGTGTCACTGTACCCCGGAACTTCATCCGAGGGGCGCTGCTGGAGCAAGCAGGACAGGACATTCAGAACAAGCTGGAGTGAGAGGCAAAGGGCAGGGGTGGGGGCTGGGCTGGATTTGGCCCAGATCACTTAGGGACTTGGGACTGGAGAGCTATCAGCAATGAATAATGAATGGCACAATCTCCATTGCAAGGATCAATCTTTAACCAAATGCAACCTTGCTATTTAGGGTCTGACTGGTCTTTGCCCTAGAAATCTAAGTGCTGAGCTGGGATTTAGGAGCCAAGGTGGTGCCCACACAGGTGTACACACACACACACTCACACACATACACCAGGAATGAGAAATACACCAATGCTCCCTCGGAGGCATGGACAAAGAAAGGTCCCTGAGTTCGGTACCTGGAAGCTCTGTCTTCCTCCCAGTTTTCATTGCCCCTAGAGTTCTTTCATTCTGGGTCTGGTTGCCACCACTCACCAAAGCAAAGGAAAACTAGTACACATACCCATGAAACAGCCAGGCTCAAGGAGAGGTCTTTTCAACCCTCACAGTAGCAACTAGCAGGATTTAGTTACTCGGTACCCCAGTGACCTTGCTGTATTCCACTGGGGCTCCAGGGGCCTGACCTAGGGTCCCCTTGTTCCTTCTTCTCCTCTAATTCCTCTGTCCCCACACATAGTTGGACTGGAGGCTCCAGTGTGGGACTAGATGTGTGCTTATTGAGAACAGGGTGTCTCGAGCCTAGGCTGCCTCCTTTCGCAGCCACATGCGCTCCATGGGCATCCAGGCCAGGCCAGCTGGCCATTCTCTCAGGCTCTGTGGGAGGGAGTGGCTCAGGGGCCATGTTGGGGGCTTAGGTGCTACTGTTCTGAGCAGCCGCACCTGTGCCCACAGTGAAGTGAAGCTCTCAGTCGTCACCTACCTAACCAACTCCATAGTGGACGAGATCCTGCAAGAGCTCTACCATTCCCACAAGAGCCTGGTAAGCCTCTGCAACCTGACCTAGCTCGGGCATGCCCTCCACCCCACATCATCCTGTCTCCCTAATCACCCTCCCCCCAAGGCCCTGGGAGGTGGGCACCTTCCTTGGAATCCTGTTCATACCTGCCCTTCCCCAGGCCCGGCACCTGACCCAGCTAAGGACGCTGTCAGAACCACCAGGGGGCCCAGGACAAGGGCAGGATTTGTCCTCCCGGAGCCGAGGCCGGAACCATGACCATGAGGAGACCACAGATGATGAACTTGGGACCAACATTGTGAGCCCCCCACTCCCTGCTCCCCTCCTTAATAACCTGGGCCTTGCCCTTAAACCTGCACAACACTGTCCCCTTCTACTGCTCTGGACTCCTCTGGCCACCTCACTGTGCCTGGCCTTCTGCCCCCAACCCCAGTCCAGCCCAATCTCTTCCTTCATCCCAATGGCTCAACCCCCTGAGGAGTGAGGGGCAGAATGGATTCAAATGAGAAGGCATTATAAGGAGTGGGTAGCTCTGGGTGAGGTTCCTAGCCTGCCACTTGTCTTCATTTCTGCAGGACACTATGGCCATCAAAAAGCAGAAACGCTGCCGCAAGATCCGGCCAGTATCTGCCTTCATCAGTGAGTCTCCCAGCCTCTGTTCTCATGGGCACCCTCCATAGCCCGTCTTTCCCTTGAATTTTTCCTGCTTTCTCCCCATTCCTCTGCTAGTCCCTCTAATGCTGCTCTCCTTGCAGGTGGGAGCCCTCAGGACATGGAAAACCAACTGGGGAACCTGGGGATCCCCCCTGGCTGGTTCTCAGGACTCGGGGGCAGCCAGCCCACAGCTAGTGGCTCCTGGGAAGGTCTATCTGAGCTGCCCACTCATGGCTACAAACTAAGGCATCAAACACAAGGGAGGCCCCGCCCACCCAGGACCACACCTCCAGGACCTGGTCGGCCCAGCGTGAGTCCCTAAGGCCCCACAAGAGGATCACCTTCACTTAGTGTGATGCCAGAGCCAGGGGTTTTACTTTTAGGACCCAAATGCCAGGGACAGGCAGGAGCCCAGGCATGCCAGTGAACAGATGGGGGATTATCCAGTTTGTATGAGAGTTAGGCCTTGTCACACATAAGAAATCTTTGTCTGCCAGGCAGTGCCATTCTTATTTTGGTGAAGGATAGAGCCACCAAGAACACCAAGAGACACCAAGCTTAGGAAACACTGGGTGAACCGACGTGTAAATTTCCATAAATATCCAAGCCCAAAGAGGAATGCCCTGAGTGGATGGGCGGTGGGGCTTCCGGACCTAGATGAGATGTCCCACAGGACTTTCCTCCCAGCAGATGTCAACACCTGGGACTCGTCAGGAGAATGGGTTGGCCACCCGCCTAGATGAGGGGCTGGAGGACTTCTTCAGCCGAAGGGTCATGGATGAAAGTTCCAGGTGTGATGCCTAAACACACTCCCATTTTCAGCAGGGCCCAAGGCCCTAGAAGGGCTCCGTGTTCTCCCAGATCCCGTGGGAGTCTCTATAACAATGGTGCCCAAAGCCAGTCTCCATGGGACATTTCTGCACATTCTCATCCTTCCCCACCCAGCCCTTAGGTCCCATGGCCTCTGCATCTTCTCAGGACACCTGGGAAGAATGGGGCCAGAGTGAACCACCGCAGTGGGGTCAGGGGCGGGTGGGGATGAGAGGGAGGCGGGGGGCAGCAACCCTGGGACAGGATACCATTAGTGGTGACAGGCCCAGGGGGTAGTGTTCCCCACACTGTCCAGCTGACTGCTCGGTGTCTGTCCATGAGGAACCAGGTCACTTGGAGAAGCTGAAAGGAGATGCAGGGGAGGTGGAGGAGACGGGAGGAAATAGTCTGGGGGAAAGGCTGCCGGAGGATTACAACGGGACAGGGAAGGCGAGGGCATCATCTCCACTCAAAACTAAGTGGAAAGGGCTGCAGTGCAGCAGGAGAGACCAGATGAAAGGAAAGCAGGTTCAGCAGACCCAGGATTGAGCTTGCATCTGGCATTTGTCACTAACTTACCCCAACTACCAGCTATCCCCGGACTCTGAGGACCATGCGGCCAGGACTCTCGGAGCCACCGCTGCCTCCACTTCAGAAGAAGAGGCGCCGGGGCCTGTTTCACTTTCGCCGGCCCCGGAGCTTCAAAGGGGACAGGGGGCCAGGGTCCCCCACCACTGGACTCCTCCTCCCTCCACCCCCACCCCCTCCCCCGACTCAGGAGAGCCCCCCCAGCCCAGACCCCCCAAGTCTCGGCAATAACTCCTCTCCCTGCTGGAGCCCAGAGGAGGACAGCAGCCTCCTCCCTGGATTTGGTGGGGGCTGGGGGCCTTCCTTCCGCAGGAAGATGGTAAGTGAGGCAGGGGATGCTGTATCTTCACCTTTTCCTGCCCCATACATATCCCAGTCTCCTACCCCACCCCAAGCTTAATGGAGGAATGCTAGGACCCAGGGTTCTTGGGAATGTTGGTCATATCTATTCTCCTCTCCTTGAGAGTGGACTAAGACCATAGCCAAGAGCATGCTGGGAGTGCTGTATGTGAATGCAAGCATTGGAAGGACTCTTTAGAGGGTCTCAGCAGGGCTTCCCCATGGCTCAGGGCTCCGTAAGGAAGGGGTCCTCCTGACAACTCTCTTGCAGCCTGGGGAGACCCCTTCCACCAGGAACTGTTAATAAGAGACCTTGTTCTAGGGCGCTGAGGGGTCGGAGCCAGGGGAGGAGGGCCCAGCCCCTGGGACAGCACAGCAGCCAAGGGTTCACGGTGTCGCCCTTCCCGGGTTGGAAAGAGCCAAGGGTTGGAGCTTCGATGGGAAACGAGAGGTGAGTGGAGCCTGGGACAACAAACTGTAGATCCTGAGGGTACCTGTCCACCACCCTCTCCTTCCACTCCCTCATCCCTGGTGGCTCAGTAGGGAAAACAGATGCTTTGGAATTAGAAGACGTTAGCTGCTGTTCAGCCCCCACCACATACCTGCCATGGAATCCTGGACTGGTCACTTAACCTCTTGGAGCCTCTCCTTCTTTACTGTAAAATGAGGGGTTATAAAAATACCTCTAGAGCTCTGTTTCCCAAGCAATGTTGACTCAACTATAACCTTTGTGACTGATTTTTACCTGAACTATTACTTACATAATATTTTTATTTAAATTAACTCACGTTTTTTTAACTTAGGTTAGACCTAGGCATTATCATCTTTAAAATCACAGGGTTTTTGAATGAGTCATGTTTTTTTCTACTACACATAAAATAAACATGTAACTATAAAGATGGAAGTATACTTATTTGTGTAAGCATTTCTTGTGCCCCTGGGGAGGTATGCGTGCCACTCTTTGGGAAACAGCTTAAGTGTCTATGGACTAATGACATGAGGATGATGTGGAGATGCTAGAGCAGAAGCCCTGTGTCAGCTGCAGTCCTGCCATGGAGGAGACTTTCTTACAGCCTGACCCACTGTTCTTTCAGGGCCCAGGCCCAGACCAGGAGGGCAGCACCCAGACCTGGCAGAAAAGGCGCTCTTCGGATGATGCAGGTAAGAACGGTCATATTCAAGCCCTTCCTTTGACCCCTCTTCTCAGGGACCCCTCCTAATCTACCTTATTCATTTCTCCTTCCCTCTTTCTCATCCCTTCTCTCTACTCCAGGGCCTGGAGCCTGGAAGCCCCCACCACCACCCCAAAGCACCAAACCAAGCTTCAGCGCCATGCGCCGAGCAGAGGCTACGTGGCACATAGGTATGGAAAGCCTCTTTTGGGCAGCAGTACTGAAAGCCCAGGGTATATCCAAAGAAACAGAAGCCATGGCTTCTGTGCTGGGGAACTTATGGCCAAGGTGGGGCAGCGAGAAGTCAGCACAGTGAAAATGTTTAAGGATATGTAAAAGCTACATCCAAAAGAGACAACCCAATCCAAACAAAGCTTCTACAGAACAAAAGCGGCTTCTCCAGTGTTAGCAGACAGGATGGCTCTGGTGAATTCTCTAGGGCAGCTGCAGCCTCTGGTCACCATCAGCACAGTGGTACCCTCTGTAGAGAAGGCTTCTCTCTATACCTTGCTGGGAAGAGGGTGAGCAAGTCAAACTGCCAGCAAGTATCAGCTATGCCAAGCCCACCTCACACATTCCAGCCTCCTCCAGATGTCACTCAACAACTCACCCTCAGCTCACACAGAAAGGTGCCCCAAACATGGGCAAGAGCTCTGCCTCGGAGGTCAGAAACCTGTGGTATTAGTCTTCCTCAGCCACCCACGATCTTAAACAAGTCATTTACTGTCTGGCTCCATGACTGGAGGAATAAAAGGGAGGGGACTGGGGATTGCCCCAGGCATGACACTTCCCTTCTGCTGGCTTCAGAGCACCTTCCATTTAGGGAGCCACTAAAGAAAAGCTGGTCAGCTCAGCATCAACTTCACTTGCCAAAGGCCTGGACTGTGACCCTCCAGCAATACTGACATAGACAAAACCTCCGTATAGATGGAGACACCCCCTCAGCCTCTTCCACTCCCACCACCGGCCTAGGGCGTAAGGGCCAGAAAGAGCTAAGAGCTAAGCAGGCTGGTCTGGCTCAGGCCACATGCTCCCCACTGTCCCATCCCACCCATTCTGCATCTGCCCCTCTCCCCTGTAGTGCAGAAACAGGCCATCCTGAAACTTGGAGTGCCCGTGCCCTTGCCTCCTCCTCCAAGGCCAGCCCAGGACTGGGGGCATCTTGGCTGATTTTTTCCATCCCACACGCAGGCTAATTAAAGCACCCAAAGTAGGGCTCCATCTTTCATTAAGGAAACCACAATAGTCAGTTGCCCCACTGCACACACACCTCACATATCCACACGCAGACAACACTTTCCAGTGTCAGACCCACAGGCTCATGTTGCGTAAAGGCCACAGGGGCGGGAGACGAGTGTGCCAGGGCACCTCTCCATCTAAATCAGACTTTCACACAGAGTTCTGGGAATGCCAGGCTGCAGCCTTGGCAGAGCCCCCAGGGCACTGCAGGCTGGATGGGCAGCCATGCCTGTGGACCCAGCAGGCCCTGCACCCTGGCTCTGCCCCAGCAGGAAAGGGTTCAGGCACTGCTCTGCAAGAGGGACAGCTAGGCCAGAGTCCCCTCCAGAAGGGATGGCTTCAGGATGACCCTGGGAAACAAGGGCTAAGGAACATGGGCATAGAAAGGCACATGAAAGGCAGAGACACAGGAGAAAGTGGGCTTGGAGGGAGAAAGTCCTGGCCTCCAGGGCTTCACTGGATTGAGACAGGGAAGGGCTATGCAAGAATGCCTTTTCCTGCAGCTTCTCCTCTCTCCCATCCCCAGCTGAAGAGCATGCCCCCAACCACAGCTGCCAGAGCCCCAGCCCAGCCTCCCAAGATGGGGAAGAGGAGAAGGAGGGGACCCTCTTCCCAGAGAGGACACTTCCAGCTAGGAATGCCAAGGTGAGGGCCGGCAAGGTGGGCAGGGGAGGCACTTTGATGAGGAAAAGGGACTAACTGAGCCAGCATCTTCCTTCCTCCACCAGCTACAGGACCCCCCTCTAGCTCCACAGCCTCCCAAGCCAGTGGCTGTGCCCAGGGGCCGCCAGCCTCCCCAGGAGCCAGGGGTCAGGGAGGAAGCTGAGGCTGGGGGTGCAGCTCCAGGAGTCAACAAACCCCGGCTAAGGCTGGGCTCACAGCAAGACCAAGAGGAGCCCGAAGTCCAAGGTCGGCCACCCTGGCTGAGTGGGGGGCTCGGGTCACCTCTAGGACTTTGCTGCGCACATCAGGTCCTCTTCCAGAGCATGGAATGAGTGACAACCAGGAGTCACAGCCTGGATGAGCATCCCAGCCTGAGCTCCACTCCTGTGCTAGGCCTGCTTTGACTGTTATTTCAGGGCCCCCTGATCCAGGCCGGCGGACTGCCCCCCTGAAGCCCAAGAGGACACGGCGGGCACAGTCCTGTGACAAGCTGGAACCTGATAGAAGACCACCCCCTGACCCCACAGGTACTGGTGGTGAGAGGGCTGTTGCCCCTTCCCACCTATCTGTCCAACAACCCCCTACCCCCAATGCCAGGTGGCCACTTGTCCCTGCCCAGGAAACAGGGCTCCCTGGATTTGTCCCCAGCAGGAACCAGTGAGCCAGGAACAGACTGACAGCTGCCACAACACCCTCCTCAGCCCTCGACATGTGCCTCACAAGGACTCAGACCCCTATCCACCCCCAGCCCCCCAGGGCCCCCTGCCAGCTCCTGTCCTACAGGAGCAAGACAGCAGGACCAGGCATGGGGGAGCTGGAGGCAGGGACTAGAAGAGAGGGAGCCACCTGGAGAGATGGAGGCTCTCAATACCTGCCTTGATTCCTCTCTCTGCAGAGAGCTTCGGGGTAGGGGCCTGTCTCCTCCCCCGGGAGGGCAGATCACTGTCCCTCTATCCCCAGGGACTCTCACCCCACTTGTATAGAATAAAAAAACAAAATCACTGCCTGCCTCAAGTCTCTACTATCTTGCCCATTCACGGCCTCCACCATCTGCTTCCTTCCCGCAAACCCTCAGAGCTTGGCCACAGTGGGGAAAAGTGAGAAACATCCCACAGGGATAGACCTGGGGTTCTGAGAGGAGCAGGATTAAAAAACAACTGCCGAGAGAAGGGGACTAAGTCTCCAAGCCAAAGTGGGTGTTATACACAGGGTCAGGGCTGAGCCGTCTGGAGAAGGAACCAAAAGGACAGAAACCAGCACCAGTGTCTGTCCAGCTTTTGGAGGTGTAATGGGATTGGAAGCCCCGGTGTACCAGAAGGACACTGAGGAGCAGTGTGTGTGTGTGTGTGTTGTGTGTGTGCGTGTGTCTGTGTGTGCATGTGTGTGTGTGTACATGTGCATGCACACTAATGGGGGAATTATATGATGTTGTGTCATCCTGGGGGCACCCTCACTAGTCAGAATTCTCAATAACAGAGTGGCTTGTAGGTGAACAGAAGTCTCTGTGGCATGAGAAGTTCAACAACTAAAGTAGCTGTCTCCCATGGTGTCCTAGCAAATACTATTTTGGCATTCAAGACCCCATTCAAAAGCCTCTTCCTCTGTGAAGCCCTTCCTAATGCCTTCCCCACTCATCCATATTGCACCCCTCCCTTAATGAGCCCCCACTGCATCCTGAGCAGGTCTGTAACATTGCACCTGTCACACTTAATTGCATTGGTGTATTGGCTTATCCGGTCTCTGTCCCCCTGTTCCATATACATCTGCCTCCCCTAAGGGCAGAGGCTGTGTCTTAATCACCTGTGTAGCCCCAGCACCTGGCACAGTGCCTGACATCCAGGAGATGCTCGGTAAACAGCTGCTACATTAATACACGAGCAGCTTAAGGGGATGGAGGGTGAAGGTAAATGCTCTTGCATACTCATCACAGGCTACAATGTGCCCAAATGTCTTCACGTGTGGTTTGCAGCTCCCCAGGCAACTGCTTACTTCCCTTCCTTACTGATTTCACCAGGAATGATTTGTTTTGTTTCCTTAAGATCTGTGCATGGCACAGCCCCTCCCACAAGGATAAGGCCATATGCGTTGAATCTCGGGGGGTGTTGGGTACATTGTGGCACCGGGAAGAAGCCTTAGGAGTCAGTCCTTCAGCACATGCCCTCATGTGACCAGGATATGAGGTTGGGTGTCCTTAAGCAATTATGTCCATTTCCTGTGTCTCCTTATAAAATGGTGGCTAGGGAACTGGACACCATTCTCAAAGCGATGACGTCCAGTAAGGTATGTGATGGTTTTTAAGAAGCCCGGGAAGATCTACATTCGGCTGTATTCCGGGTTAATGTGAGTACATGTGTGACAAGGGCAGCCCAGCATTCCTGTATATGTGACTGCAGATATCCTTAGCTAGTGTAACAATGTTGAAAGTGATGTGAGAAGGGGTATGTTTCCCAATGTGTATCTGCAGGGGGGCTGTAACTGTCATGGTGTCACAGTGAGTTTATGTATTGGCGCCTGTGTGTGTCAAGATATGTGTGAGCCTGTGAGCCGTGGGTGCATGTGTCGCCATCGTTCCTCTGTGTGAATGTGTATGTGATGCACCACTGCAATGTGCGCATCTCTGTGATCCTGAGTGTGGGTGTGGTGTGAAGGGGAAGATGTGTGTCACTGTTTCTATGGGGGTCCTGCCTCCGAGCCACCCTCAGCCCGCCCTCCTCCCCCGGTTCTGTGGCTCCCTCTGAGGCTGTGGCCCTGCCCCTTCCCTCTTCTCCCTCCCAATCCATCTGTGCGGGGGGAGCTGGTGCTGCGCCCCCCCCACCCCTCCCCATCCAGGCCCCATAAATAGCAGCAGAGCCAGAGCCGGAGCCGGCGCCAGCGGCTGGAGCAGCAAGGGAGTCAGGGCCAGGGCCAGAGAGCCGGAGAGAGGAGCCCCTGACCGAGAGCCCAGGTGAGCCCACCCTTCCTCCCCGGCCCAGCCCCAGCCCAGCCCAGCTTGCCCGTCTCCATAACAACATCTCCTGGAGCCCCCAGAGAGATCCCAGCCCTGCCCAATCCCTTCACCACCACAAGCTCCTGCTTATTTCAGGGGACCCCCAAGAACTGGAAGACTTGTCGCTGGAAGGCAGAGACCCCCCTCCCCCAGCCTAGACCCACCCTCACATATCCAGAAAGGCACACATTGTGGGGAGGTCGATGCCCAGCCAGAGAAAGGTCCCAATTCTGAGGGAGGTACAGGAACTGTCACACCCTCTGGAAACGGACACACGACACCCAGGGAAGACAGACACAGAGGGTGGGGCATTCAAACACACCAAGGCACACTCACTCGGGGAAGCATGACATGGGATCAGACAGCCTCACCCTGAGATCTGTACAGACACAGATAGATGGACTGACCGGCCATGAGCTCGGGCCGGCATACCCCTGCCTGCTTCAGCCCAAGGCTTGGAACCACTGCTGGGGGAAGGTAGCATGCGTGCATCCCACGGGCAGCATGGAGGGAGCCTCGACTCCCCAAAAATCCTGTCGCTAAGAGACAGTGCCAGTGCTGCCAAGAAGTGTGAAAACAGGGGAGGTGGGGAGGGATGTGAGGCTTGTCATAGTTGGAGCTCCTGCCAGGAGCCTGAAGGAGCCTTCAGCAGAACCCTGGTCCTGCCTCCCCAGCCCACCACCCGTCCTTTTCCATCAGCTAGCCAGGAGGGGAGTAGGGGTAGGGAGTGGATAGGGATAGCCCAGCAGTGGACCTTCCAAACTGTCTCCTGCCCACTGCAGACTCCACTCCAGAGGCCCGTCCTCTTCAGACCCCAAGGACCTCTTCAGCCCCTACCCCACCCCCTTGCCCTAGTTTAGGTCCCTTGTGCCAAGACTGAGTGCGGTGCTGGCTCCAATACCAGTCGGGAAATAGCAGAAGGTGCTGAGGCAGCAGAAAGTGTAGCTCAATCGATGGCCTACGAGCCAAGACTGCCAGGAACATCCCCACCCCAACCCTTCAGCCCTCTCCAACCCCATCCACACATACCCAGGCCAGCAGCACAGAGCTTCTGTGCAGGAGTCGGAGGCTCAGGTCCTCTGCCCTCCCCTGCTCAGAGCTCTGGTGAAGCCAAGCAGAGGTCAGGAGAAGCAGGAGGTCTGTTCCCAGGGTCTAGGGAAGGAGGTTAAGGGGTGGGGCCCAGGGACACCAGAGGATAGACCCCTCTGCTGGCAGATGTTCCCTTTCCAGGGTCCAGGCCACCTGCTCTGTCCCCACAGTGACATGTCGGACCCTGAGATGGGATGGGTGCCTGAGCCCCCAACCATGACGCTGGGGGCCTCTCGGGTGGAGCTGCGGGTGTCCTGCCATGGCCTCCTGGACCGGGACACACTCACCAAACCCCACCCCTGCGTGCTGCTCAAGCTCTACTCTGATGAGCAGTGGGTGGAGGTGAGAGCAGCTCAGGTTTCTCCTTAACTAACCTGGGTTAAGTTGGGAAGGAGGGAGGCTGGGTGGGACCAGTGAAAGCCTTGCAGGGAAATGTGTGGACTCCTGGACACCTTTTCCAGGCCGTTTGGGTAACCTTGGAGATGGAGTCCCAGAGGGTCCTGAGATTGCCCCAGAGGCAGTAGGGTTGCTCCCAAAGGCCTCATGATAGCGCAGAGGATACCCAACCAGAGAAAGGTCCCAGTTTTGACGGAGGTACAGGAACTGTCACATCCTCCTGGAAATGGACATACCACTTTGGGGGAGGACAGACACAGAGGGTCCAGTGGGCAGGCAGCACCCCAAGCTCAGGGATCAGCTTAAGAAGAGAAGAGCTGGTTGCTGGTGATGTGGGGGTCTAAGAAGAGCTGGCATGACGAGGGCAGTCGAGGGCAGGGAAAAGTATCCTTGGTTCCCAGACAGCCCTCACCTCCCCTCAACCACCACCACAGGTGGAGCGCACGGAGGTGCTTCGCTCCTGTTCCAGCCCTGTCTTCTCCCGGGTGCTGGCCCTCGAGTATTTTTTTGAGGAGAAGCAGCCCCTGCAGTTCCACGTGTTTGATGCTGAGGATGGAGCCACCAGCCCCAGAAATGATACCTTCCTCGGTTCTACGGAGTGCACCTTGGGCCAGGTCTGCATTCCCAGCCTCCCCACCCCACCCTACCCTACCTCCATCAGATTTTGCCTCTGGAAGCCAAAATAAGAGACAGTATGAGCTCTATAGCTAGTTCAATCCAGCCGTGGCTCCCACATCTCTGCCGCTCACTAGCTGTGCAGCCTCAGGAAAGATACTTAACCTCTCTGAGTCTTAGTTTTCCTATCTAAAAAATGGGGTAGTCATCAGAGTGCTCCCCTCTTCAGGCTGTTGTAAAAATTGAGCCCAACTCTAGCCCAGGTTAAAATGCCAACCCTTGCAGACACTCAAAGAACATTTATTATTCCATCCCTTGTAAGTGGCGGAGGCAGATGGGGATGTCACAGCTGGGTCTCCCTCCACCTCCATCCCTAGATTGTATCACAAACCAAGGTCACTAAGCCATTACTGCTGAAGAATGGGAAGACTGCGGGCAAGTCCACCATCACGGTAGGCAAGATCACCCATACTCTTGGTCCTGACATTCAATGCCCCTGCATGGACACCCATGGTGACATCATGCCCAGCACCACCCCCACCTAAGGGAAAGGGGATGGGTGAGTCCTGCCACTTGTATCTCCCTTGCAGATCGTGGCCGAGGAGGTATCTGGCACAAATGACTATGTGCAACTCACCTTCAGAGCCCACAAGCTGGACAACAAGGTTGGAACCCCAGAGTCCAGGCCCCCAACTTCCCTGTCCATCCTAGGCCTCCCACTCAAGACGGATCCCAGAAGCCCAGGCCTGCTCCCTTCCCAATGTGAGTCCCTCCTCCGCCCTCCTTGCAACTCTCACCAGCCTCAGGGGCCCTTTCTCCTGTATTTTCAGGATCTGTTCAGCAAGTCTGACCCTTTCATGGAAATTTATAAGACCAACGGGGACCAAAGTGATCAGCTGGTCTGGAGAACTGAGGTTGGTGCCTGGGGCTATGGGGATGAAGGGAGGGAGAGCAAAATAAGAAAACCCAGACAGGAGCTGACCAACCGCTTGGTGCCTCTCCAAGGTGGTGAAGAACAACCTGAACCCCAGCTGGGAGCCGTTCCGCCTGTCCCTGCATTCCCTATGCAGCTGTGATGTCCACCGACCTCTCAAGGTGAAATCCCAACCAAGCCAGCACAGCCTGCTTAGAGGAACCAACCTGCTGTCTAAGACCTTTCCCCTGCATGCAGCAAGCCTCCCTCCTCTCCCCCATGTGATAAGCACATCCCACTGTGGGATAAATAACAGGTCACAGCTCAGTGTTAAACTTCCCACATGTGTGCCTGTTATCAGTGGCCAAAGTCCCTGGCAGATTGAGCCAAAGAGCAAAGTTCAGCAGGTGGCCTCTCTGGGCAAGTTGAGGATATCTGTTTGGACCTCGAGACCATGAGGCCCTTACCTTCCTGAGTCCCCCTGCCCCCCATGAACACCGCAGAGCATCTCCAACCTGACCCCACCCCTCCCCCTGTCTTCTCAGTTCCTGGTGTATGACTATGATTCCAGTGGGAAACATGACTTCATCGGCGAGTTCACCAGCACTTTCCAGGAGATGCAGGAAGGGACGGCAAACCCTGGGCAGGAGGTGCCACAAATATCCCACCCCCAGAATCCCACCCAGATCCCTGGGAGAATCCTGAGGGTGATGCTGAAGAGATCACTATATGTGATAGTAGGTGGAGAGGGTGGAAAGCACCTGGCCTCAGCTGAAGGATAGAGCCATGGGGATCTTGCTCTGGGAGGCTCTGCTGGAAGGGGGAAAGAGGGGTCACCTAATGGACTTGTGACCCTGAGCTTGTGGGGTGGGGTCTAGATGCAGTGGGACTGTATCAACCCCAAGTATCGGGACAAGAAGAAGAATTACAAGAGCTCAGGGACAGTAGTGCTGGCGCAGTGCGCGGTAAATTTTACTTCCTGCTTCAACCCTTACCCCAGCCCCTGCCCCTACCATACTCTCAGATTCAACCCTTCCCTTGTTTCAAAGACCAGTTTCTCTGCTTCTGGGAACTAGAAATCCTAGCCCTATCTCACCCCCAACTGCAACCCAAAAAACTCTGGCTCCCGCATGTTCCCCACTGAAGCCCTACCCAAGCTCCCTCCTCAAAGGACCACCCTATCCCCTCGCCTTACCCTTCTCCCTTCCTCCAGGTAGAGAAAGTGCACACCTTCCTGGATTACATCATGGGTGGCTGCCAGATCAGCTTCACGGTAAAGACCCAGAGGGTGGGCACACAGGCAAGAGGGAGGGGCTGAGTGCATAAAGAAGGGAAGGAGAATCTCCACTGCCTCCACTTGGGCTGCTAATAAGCCTTGGCATTGTCAGCTTATGCCCTCGGATCACAAAACAGCCACGTGTAGCCTTGCCCACACTCATCCTAGTCCTCTATCCAGATCCAGCTCTGGCCTAGGCTCCCTGGTGGCTCTCAGGGCTGCCATGGCCTTTTTCCCACCCGCACCCCACCCAGGTGGCCATCGACTTCACCGCCTCCAATGGGGACCCGAGGAGCAGCCAGTCCCTGCACTGCCTCAGCCCTCGACAGCCCAACCACTACCTGCAGGCCCTGCGTGCAGTGGGAGGCATCTGCCAGGACTATGACAGGTAGGAGGAAGTGGGGTGGGAGGGAACAGGCAGGGAGGCCTTGCCCGATGGACCCCACAGCCTTTTCTTCTCCCCAGTGATAAGCGGTTCCCAGCTTTTGGCTTTGGGGCTCGAATCCCCCCCAACTTTGAGGTAGGCTGATGTGAGAGAAGGAAAGAGATGGGGGTGGGGCTTGTCAGACAGGAAGGAAAGGCAGGCCCTCACAGCTCCTGCCTTGCCTGCGCAGGTGTCCCATGACTTTGCTATCAACTTTGACCCGGAAAATCCTGAATGTGAAGGTAAGAGGGGAGATTTTCACCTGCCCCGTCTCCCCCCAGACACACCCCACACAGGGGAACAGACTTTATTTCCAGGGGCCCAGCTCCCTGTCCCTTCCACCCATCCCAGACCTGTCTGCATCAGGTGAGGCTTCCAGGGCCAAGGCCCTGCATCTTCCCTCCAAGCTCTCCCCACCAAGGGACTATCCAACTCTCCCACTGCTCAGTGAAGTAACTCAAGGGGGATGGCAGTCCTCAGACCTGGAGGCACTTCCTTGCTTTGAGGAGTGTCAGGAGGGTCCCTTGCTCATTTTTACCAGCTTTCACCACTTCTCTTCACCCACAGAGATCTCAGGGGTCATCGCCTCCTACCGTCGTTGCCTGCCCCAGATCCAGCTCTATGGCCCCACCAACGTGGCCCCTATCATCAACCGTGTGGCTGAGCCAGCCCAGCGGGAGCAGAGCACCGGCCAAGCCACGGTAAGAGGAGCTGCCCCATGTGTCTTCAAGTGGTGCCAGGCCAGGGCCTGCACATTTGTGGAAATGGTGTCAACACCCTTGCACACAAAGCCAACCCTTCCGCCCTCTCTGCTGGCCCTCAGAAATACTCGGTGCTACTGGTGCTCACTGACGGTGTGGTGAGTGACATGGCCGAGACCCGCGCTGCCATCGTGCGTGCCTCCCGCCTGCCCATGTCCATCATCATCGTGGGTGTGGGCAATGCTGACTTCTCCGACATGCGACTGCTGGATGGCGATGACGGACCCTTGCGCTGCCCCCGAGGGATGCCTGCAGCCCGAGACATTGTCCAGTTCGTGCCCTTCCGAGACTTCAAGGATGTAAGTCCCCTGGGCCCCTTCTGGCTGAAGGACTCCCTGGTTTCTCATGTCCCCAAATCTGACCTTCATCTTCCACCATTTGATGTCCTGCTAAGGAGGATGGAGCCCAGCTGGCCACCCTGAAGCCCTACCCCTCCCTCAGCTGACCCTGCCTCCCCTACTCTTCCTCCCACCCCTAACCACATCGCTGTTCCCACCCCCAGGCTGCCCCCTCTGCACTCGCCAAGTGTGTCCTGGCGGAGGTGCCGCGGCAGGTGGTGGAGTACTACGCCAGCCAGGGCATCAGCCCCGGGGCTCCCAGGCCCTGCACACTGGCCACGACTCCCAGCCCTAGCCCGTGACTGCCACCCTCCGGACCGACATTCCCTCAGCCTCTCAGTGAGTCCTGGGGGGCCCAAAGGAGTGGACATAGAGGGTGCAAAGTAGGGCTTGGTAGAGCCCATCTAGGCTGGATGTAGTGTAGAAGAGAGTGCTTATGACTCTCCCACCCCCTCCCAGGTGCCTGTCCTGACCCTCCTGACTCCAGTGACCAATGCTTCCACCTCTTGGACCAGCTGTGCCCCTTGGGTCCTGGACGTGAGTGGTGGGCCCTGCTCCCATCTCTCCAAACCCCATACCCTTTAATGCTGTGGCCCCTCAGTGACTTCTTTGGGTGATCCTGACTTTCTGGCCGTTAATAAAGAGAACCGCTCCTAGCACCTCAACCTCTAACCATCATGCCTCAGATGCCCACTGGGCAGCCTGCAGCACCCCCCGACACACACCATAAGAAATGAGGACCAGCACCTTTCAAAATCTGAGCCAGCGCTCCCCAGGGAGTCTGCTGTCTCTGCAGTCTTACCCCAACTATGTGCCAGTGGGGTCTGAGGAATCCCCATCCTCACCTCCCAACCCCAGGGGGTCTGGGCACCATGGGGGTTAATTACAGAAGCTAGGGGGATAATTAGGGGCTGTCACAGGGGCAGGCTGATGCTTTCTTATAGCTGTCTCCAGAGAGGCCCTGCTAAGTCTTCCAGGAGCTGAACCCCAGACCCCACACAGCTGTGGGGCAGGCCTAGAACGGGTGCTGGGGGTACTGAAGGAGGGCAGCAGGTCTGCTAGTGAGTTGGGAACATAGTGGGGCATGTAAGGCCTGTACAGCCTGATTTCCTGGGTGTGTAAATGTGTGTGTTCATGGCCTTAATGGGTCACACTCATGGACTCAGGGATGTGCCATGCATGAACACATACACACACGTTCACACACTTAGTGATCACATCAGCAACAACAGTAAATATTATTGTTTAGCATGTGTCAACTTTATGTTAAGTGCTTATTTAAATGCACTTATTCTCAGTAGGTAGTTACCATTATTTTCACAATTTTTCTGATGATCAGGTAAGGCTTGAGTTTACCCCACCCAGGGTTAAAAAACTGGTAGAACCACAACTTGAAACAGGATCTTACTCTGCCGCCCAGGCTGGAGTGCAGTGGCAATGATTATGGTTCACTGCAGCCCCGAACTCCTGGGCTCTAGTGATCCTTCCATCTTAGCCTCCTGAGTAGCTGAGACTCCAGGTGAATGCCATTACATCTGAATTATTTTATTTATTTTTTTTTTTTTGGTAGAGATAGCGTTCTCATTATTTTGCCCAGGCTGGTCTCAAACTTCCTCCTTGGCCTCCCAAAGTGTTGGGATTACAGGCATGAACCATTGCGCCCCACCTAAAGCACCACTCTTTTTTTTTTTGTGTTTGCTCCCTTGCACCTCCGCCTCCTGGGTTCAAGCAATTCTCCTGCCTCAGCCTCCCGAGTAGCTGGGATTACAGGCATGCGCCACCAAGCCCAGCTAATTTTGTATTTTTAGTAGAGACGCGGTTTCTCCATGTTGGTCAGGCTGGTCTTGAACTCCTGACCTCAGGTGATCTGCCCAGCTGGGCCTCCCAAAGTGCTGGGATTACAGGTGTAAGCCACTGCATCTGCCTGCAACTTTTTTTTTAAGCATATTCAGGTGACCCAGGAGTATCATTCTGAGACCCAGGTATGTGTACTGTATATGTGGCCTAGTTGTATGCTCAGATGCCTATAGATGGGTCTGTCTGCCTTTGTGTGCCATGCAGGTAAGAAAAGTGAACCAGAAAGCAGTGGCTCTGAATTACAGCTCCAGGGCAGGCAAGGATAGACACAGGTGAAATTCAGAGTGAGAGAAAAAGAGCTGGGTTCCTGAAAGGACCCTCCCTGCCCCATCCTCTCCCTTCAACAATTAGTGTGGAAGGAGATGAAGAAAGAGAAGCTAAGGTCTGTGAGTCCATCAGAGAGAGAATCCAGAGCCAGAGAGCCAGTGGCCAATGGTGGGGAAAGGAGAGGAGACAAGAGAAATTCTGACAGCAATGGAGGAGAGGACTCCCATTGCAGGCTCCTAAGTGGAGGAGGGATGAGCTGGGATAGAGGAGGGGTAAGAGGGAGCAAGAACTGTGATGGGAAGAGAAGAGACAGCTGGGTAGGGGGTGGAAAGAGGGGGTAGAAAGGAAGAGGGGCATATGGAAGCCTCTTCCCCCATGCCCGAACACTTCTCCCATTTATTATGTCCAGTAGATGACAGATGACAGTAACCGGTGAGGTGGCTACTCCCAGCACAATGCCTGTGCTCTGCCCAGAGGCCACACCTGCCCCTCCTTAGGCTGCTGAACTGGAGGGCTGGGTTACCATGGCAACCGTGAGACCTGGAAAGCCACAGACAAGGGCAAGCTGGGCCACTGCAGCTTCTGAATTTTGTGGTGGTGGTGAGAGGGGAGGATCCATCTGTTCCAATGCCTGCCCCTCCACCCCATTTCCATTGGCTCCCCATAACAGATGTGCCACTCAGCTCCAGGTGGGGACTTCCCTTTCTCTCACTCACTCTCTCTCCCTCTCCCACACACAGACACACAAAAACAGTAGCCTGAAGCAAGGATAAAGAATGAACGCTTCTTAAATTGCAAGAACATTTAGCCGATCGCATTAGAATTCTGCCTGGACTTCAAGTTTAATTCACAAAAGCTGCACTCTCTCAGCTCCTTGTCATCCCGGAAGAAGTCTTGCCCCAGCACTTAGAGAGGGAGGTGGGAGGCAGGAGCACCCTGTGCAGGTCTGGAGAACCAGGCAGCCTGGAGGGAGCTGCAGAGAAC
This sequence comes from Sapajus apella, assembly GCF_009761245.1. Lineage (NCBI taxonomy): Eukaryota > Metazoa > Chordata > Mammalia > Primates > Cebidae > Sapajus > Sapajus apella. The sequence continues at coordinate 2,125,122 of NW_022437091.1, forward strand.
CCATGTATGTGCTCACAGAGAAGCCAGGCTCCCTAACCTGAGCTGCACATCCCCTGCCTAGGCTGCAGTGGGAAACTGGAGCAGGATAGGAGGTGCCATTGGCAAGACTGTCTTGGGGACTTCTTGGGGAGACCACTGGGACTTCCACACTGGGGAGATGCCAGAAATGGAAAAGTATCAGCTATTATCCAATCCAAATGAGAATTAGATGAAGTAACACAGGCTCAGGAAGCAATCGATTTGCTCAAGGTGACAGGGGGATCCCATGGAAGAGCTGGGACTAGCACCCAGGTTTCCAGACTTCTGCACAGGGCTCTCTCCCCGCCCACACCAACAACCCCCAGAGCTCACTCATCAGGCCTTTGCCATTCTGGATCCTGGAGACCACAGAGTTGGGCAGGAGAAAAGCATTTTAGATAGAGTTCCCAGTCTGTCTAGCTGCTGGGCATTGAAATCTTGAAATGCCTTAGTGCTAAAATGGGGAGGTTACAAGCTTCAGAATGAAAATACAGCCTCATTGCTAATTACAGCTTTAATGTGTTACAGGTTGAAAACCTTGAATTAGAAACTAAACTGAGGTGGGAGCTGCATCCCTCCCCCACCTCCCATTCACTGTGTCACCACACTTCCACCCCCCAGTGCCTAGCACCGGTCCCTGCAGAGCTCAGCGTGCTAGTCATGTGGGCCGGGTTTCTGTGTACGACCTGCGTAAGGGGAGGGGACCCCTCTCCAAAAAATGTCCAGCATCTAAACTCGGGCATGACTTGAGAACCCAAAACCTTTGGGGATATTTGTGTGGTCATACAGGGCGTGGCTTGGACCACAAGGCGCTCTGATAACGACGCAGAGAACCATGCAGCAGCCTCCTGGGCGTTGCCATCCCATCCAGCCCCGACTACACCACAGGGTGCCCGGAACTGCTCAGAGGAAGAGGTGGGAGGGGTCCCCGGACTCGGGGCCGCTCGAGGTTAGCCGGTCACAGCGAGCCTTGTAGAGATCGCGCTCCCGGGCCAGGCGGGCCACTTCGGCCCTCAGCGCGTCCAGCTGGGCCGCCAGGCGGGCGCGCTCGGCCTCCAGCCCGCGCCGCTGCTGCAGCCGCTTGGAGCGACAGGCCTGCGCGTAGCCGCGGTTCTTCAGCGTGCGGCGCCTCTGCTTCAGCCGCAGCGCCTCGTCGCGCCCGCAGCCCCGCAGCTGCCGGTTTAGCTCCCGAACAGACATCGAGACCAGCGCCGCGTCGGAAAACCGCTCGGCCAGCTGCGGAGGGAGAGTGCACGGACGGGGTCAGCGCCGGGTCGCACCGACTGGGCCCTGCTACGTGGCCCCGCCCCCGGACGGCCCCGCCCCGCCCCGGCTCCCACCTTCACCGGGATGCTCACGCTTCCACAGAGTCCGTTTCGGTGCAGACCCCGCCCCAGGCCCCGACGCTCCCTGGTCCCTCCAGCTGAGCGTTGCTTGAGCCGGGCGGGCGCCCCACGGTGCACGGCCACGGTCAGGCGAGCCCATCGCGAACCTGAACCCCGGGCCCCTCTCTGAGGTCCCCGGCATCCCGCTCCAGGCCAGGGTGTGTCCAGTGGACCCACACCCAGACACCCCCCAACCCTCCAACGCTCTGCGTTTCCCTGTCCTGAAACCCGCAACCTGGTGACCCTCACGGGATTTGGATTACATCCTAATGCCCTCAACACCCCCACCTGTGTCTGTAATTAATAGGATGAGTCCCAATCCTTCCTGAGAAGGTTGGGGGCTGGGAAGCCCGAAGTCTTGAAAAGGCCAATTTAAACCAGTCTTAACCCGGCTCCATTCCACAGGTACCCCTTTCCCTGGTTTCCACACACGGTGTGTCTGTTTACCTCCCAGAGTCGCCCACTCCCCAGCTCAATTCTTCCCTTTGGGTCCTCTGCTACTCTTATCTTCTCCCTGCTCCTCCTGGTTCAGCCTACTCATTTCTCTCCATTTTGAGAAAAGGGGGAGAAGCAGAATGTAGTTTTCTCCAACTGTTTTCTTTCAAGGGACCTTCTTCCCTTCTCCTGCCCTCTGTCCATTGTCCCAGTCCATAACCCACTCCGGGAGCTCCCCCTCCTCTCTTGGGCAGTCCTCCTCCCTCGGCCTCCCTCCCCCAGGCCAGCTTGCTGACCACTCACCTGGACGTGCTGGGCTCCTGTCTCCTCTGGGCTCCCCGGGTAGTAGCCATGGGGCCCATCAACAGGGATTGGGCCCTGACCCTGCAGCAGCTCCATGGCCTCTTCAGGACTCAGCCCCAGTGCCTCCCCCGCCCCCAGCTGCTGCTGCAGGGTAGCCAGCCAGTACAGCTCCTCCAGGCCTGGCCGGGAGCCCTCGGTCGCCCCCACCATGCCTGGTTCACTGAAAGTGGGTGAAGGAGGCACTGAGCTGTAAGGTGTGGAGCCTAGTGAGGCTGTAGGGGGGCCAGGTCGCCCCTCAGAGGGCTCCCGCTTTACCTCGAACTTCATCAAGTCAAAGTCATTGACATATTCCATGGCCAGGGGGCTGGGGGGCAGGGCCATTCTGGAGCTGGGCTGGGAGGAGTGCACCTGCAAAGAGGAGGAGAGGTCTGGAGCACATGGAGACCACCTGCCATTCCCTCTTCACCAAGTCCCTCTTCCCTCAAAGCCTAAGTGCCCTGGAGCAAGAGTTCGGGAAAGCCAGAGGGTTGGTGCAGCTCTGTCCACTTCACAGTCCCCCCTAGGCTGCAGAGCAACCTTTCAGGGGCAGGGGCTTCTGACAGGAGACAAGCAGCTGAAGGCCTGAAGGAGGAAGAGGACAGCACAGCCTCTCACCTCACTTGATACTTCAGGATCTATGAAAAACAATAGCAGTATGGCAGTGCTCCCAACCCTGGTGCTGAGACATGCCGAGAAGTCTGTCATCTCAAGAGGCATCATTCCATTTCCAAGCCATTTTTTAAAATTGCTTAATTAACTGTGACAGAGTAAGTGTATATTTTAGGACAGTGGGAAGGCATGTATGCTGTTAGTTTTAAGATACAAGGATAGTGTGCTGTTACACCTCTCTGTCTCTCAAAGGACTTAGGGCAGTACCTTGCCTCTTGAAGACCCTCAGTGTACATTTGTTCCATGGATTAATCAATCAATGAATCCCTTTTGTAGGAGCAAGAAGCTTTATGTAGAAAAAAAAGAAAGGTCCTAGAATTAGTTCTATAAAGATCAGGATCGGCTGGGCGCGGTGGCTCAAGCCTCTAATCCCAGCACTTTGGGAGGCCGAGGCGGGTGGATCACGAGGTCAAGAGATCGAGACCATCCTGGTCAACACAGTGAAACCCCGTCTCTACTAAAAATACAAAAAATTAGCTGGGCATGGTGGCGCGTGCCTGTAATCCCAGCTACTCAGGAGGCTGAGGCAGGAGAATTGCCTGAACCCAGGAGGCGGAGGTTGCGGTGAGCCGAGATTGCGCCATTGCACTCCAGCCTGGGTAACAAGAGCAAAACTCCGTCTCAAAATAAATAAATAAATAAATAAATAAATAAAAATTAAAAAAAAAGATCAGGATCAACTGGCCACCATCTTTCCTCAAGGCCAGTCTCTCCAAGGGGAACCAACCAAGATTGATTTTCCTTCTTCTATTCAGAACTTGCTATGTTGTGAGAACTCGAGCAGATCACCTTCACCCTTCCAACCCATTTTCCTTTTTTCCCTCTGTTCAGTGAGGGAAGTTAGACTTTGTAACATATACCAAAGAGTGTTCTCTGGAACACGGATTCTGAGCAATACTCATGAAGAGGTCTGCCCTCAGATAATTTTGAGAAATGTTGCCTCCTATCCCTACCTCTTACACATTCATATAGCACAAGAGCATATTAACCTGAGTGATCCTTTAGTAAACCATCTGTTCAAGTTCAACACAAAGTGTCCTAAACTTATGTCATCAAGGAACTCTCTGTCTGTTATCAACCATGGGGCACATGTTCACCTTAGGAACTTCTGGCCGGGGGACCTCAGATATCCTCACCAGTCTGGATGTCCAAGCTCTAGTCAAGTTCCCAATTCCAGTAACTCCCACCCCATCCCCAGAAGAGGCGTGGCAGGGAGTGCTCATCCCCAGGGCTTAGACTTCCACTCCTTCTTTTTTTTTTTTTTTTTTTGAGACGGAGTCTCGCTCTGTTACCAAGCTGGAGTGCCGTGGCATGATCTCAGCTCACTGCAACCTCCGCCTCCCAGGTTCAAGCAATTCTCCTGCTTCAGCCTCCTGAGTAGCTGGGACTACAGGCACACGCCACCATGCCCAGCTAATTTTTGTAGTTTTAGTAGAGACAGGGTTTCACCATATTGGCCAGGATGGTCTCGATCTCATGACTTCGTGATCCGTCCACTTAGGCCTCCCAAAGTGCTGGGATTACAGGCATGAGCCACCGCTCCCGGCCAGACTTCCACTCCTTCTTGCCTAGGTAGCCCTCTTTCCAATCACGTCTCCGCACCCCAGGCTTTACCCAGAGAGGCAAGAGGAAGACCCAGGCCTCTCTCTTCCTGTTCCAGGGCGAGGTTGCCGCCCTCTCCATTAAACCTGTCACCCTTGAGAGGACAGAGGGGATGGAAACAGACACAGATTAAAGGAACTGGGCCTTGGCAGACGTGATGGTGAGACACTGAGAGAGGTATCCAGAAAGAATTGAATGTACAGAAGGGGTAGTAGGGAAGGTTGTTTCTCTTTCTGATGTGATAGCAGTGAGAGACTCAGGCCAGCCAGGGTGGGAATAGAGTAGGGTACCAAAGTGTGACGATTTTTGGAAACACAAAACAAAGAGCAGGTGATGAAAGAGGAGCTCTAGGCAAGCGGCCTGGCACCCAGGTAGGTCCTGGAAATACTCACTTTAGGGATGCCAGAGAGGATGTGGTCAGTTCCAGAGCCAGGCAGGCACAGCTTCCCGGGAGACTGAAGTCTCCATGGAGCAGGGTCTGGTGCCTCTCTGCTCAGCTCCAGGGGGCTTTGGGCACAGAGCCCAAAGGGCATTCTTAAAGGGCCAGCTCTCTGAGGTCATCTGTGGTCCTGAGGCCTCTAACCAATGAGGTAAGGAGATCATTTGCATATCTTATTGGCCTGGGGTTGGGGGGAAATGGAGAGAGAGGAGAGTCCAAGTATGTTTGTTCTCAAAGAAGGAAAGGGGGCATCTTCCCCAACAAAGCTCCTCACTGATGATCCAGCTCCTGAGTGCTCAGTTTCCCAGTTCAGACAGCTACATGGTCCTCAACCACCACCCTTCCACATGAACACAACCCTCAGCCCTAGTCATGGGTAGCCTGGAAAAGAGAGCCAGACAAGCTGCCAGCACCCCCACCTTCATCAATGTCTTTGGAGACTATAAGCTTTCCCAGGCCCACTCTCGCCTGGCCTATTGGGTCTGATTCCTAATTTGAAGAATCCTCACATTTCTGCCTCTGCCCCACCTTTACGCTGACTGGTCTTATGCTCCTCATAGCCATTGCATCAGAAAAGAAAGCAACTTTTCCCACAGGGGATCTCCAGGACTTGACCATCCCATATTTTGTGCCTCTCACTCTTGCTGATCCCAGCCCCAGGACAGGCAACCCAGCTTGGGAGAAGGAGCAGGTGAAAAGAGAGCAGGGAACTCTGTTCCTTCCTTCTGGGCCTCAAGGGACATTGAAATCTAATCACCACCATCCATAGGAGACACTTTTGTAACTGCCCTCACATGCCCTCTGCTTCCTCTCACCTCTTCCCTGTGTGTCTCTGCCCCTCTCTCCTCCTCTCGCTCTTCTAATTCCCAGATGGCTGGGGGGTGACCTACATTTTCAGCCTAATCCCCTAACACCTCTTACAGCTATCATCCCCGAGTAGGAGTTGGAACAGGGATACTAGGAATTATCCAAGGAGATGTTTAAACCTGTCCGAAGCTGTTTAAATAGGGTCTATGGAGTTAAAGGCCACTCCCTACCTTCTGAGGCCACCCGAATACTCCCATGGAGTTAACAGGTCCTCTTTCTCAACACAGAGACCTGGGTGTCCATTAGCCCCCAAAGGTCATCACTTATACAACTTAACCTGGTCCCAGCCTTAGCCTTGGGGGAAGAACTGGCAGATACTGATTATCTAAGATGGTCGTTTTTGAAATATGGTCCTGGGAGCAGCAGCAACCGTATCACCTGGGAACTTGTTAGAAATACATGTTATCTGGTCTCACCTTAAATCAACTGAGTCAGAAACTCTGGGGATGGGGCCTAGAAATCTGTTTTAAGGCCCTTTCAGCAAGTCTGACGTGCTTGAAAGTTTGAAGGCCAAGCACAGTGGCACCAGGCCTGTAATCCCAGCACTTTGAGAGTCCAAGAACAACCTGGCCAACATGGTGAAACCTCGTCTCTACTAAAAATACAAAAATTAGCCAGGTATGGTGGAAGGCATCTGTAATGCCAGCTACTCAGAAGGCTGAGGCAGGAGAATCACTTGGACCTGGGAGGTGGAGGTTGCAGTGAACCAATGTAGTGGCAGTGCACTCCAGCTTAGGCAACAGAGAGAGACTCCATCTCAAAAAAAAAAGTTTGAGAACTGCATAGAATGCCTAGAGTCTACCCAGCTTCGCTTGAGGGGGCAGGGGGCGTGTGTATATGTATGTGTCTGTCTGTGTGTATGTATATGGTCTCTCCTACCATGCTTTCCACACACATATTAGAAAACCTAGATCAGATGACATCACGCTCTTCCCACACCTGGGTCTCTGTTTTAAGGAACAGAAACCATCATCATCATTCAAGCTTCTCTGTGTGACTGCCTGGATCTACTGCTGTTTTCTTAAAAGAATTAAAAAGCCTAAGACCTAAGAACCAACCACAAAATGGGAATGAGGATCATGGAGAGGACTCCACACACATGCCCGTGGAATATAGCTCTCTAAAGTGGACACCCAGGAAAGAGATTTTACAATTTCCCTGGTTGAAGGAAGAATGGGAAATGTTGAGTGCAGTCCCTTTTTCATGCCTGCTCTGGCCTGGCCAGACACTTGCCCCCAACCAGCAGCTGTCAGGTCTGCACTGATCCTCTTGTTTACTGGAGGGCTCAAAGGAGAGGTGGGAGGGCTAAGCTGCTAACAGGCTAAGGGAGTCAGACTAAACAAGCTCAGGCAAGCTGAGCCGCTCGGGGCTCAGACCAGGCACCACTAAACTAGGGAAAGGAGCTGAGGGAGTGAGGGTTGGGCTCAGGCTGGGCCCAGTCTGGGCCAGAGGAAAGGACCAAGGGCACAGAGAGGAGAGTCTGTGGCGGTCAGTGGGGACCCAGAAAGCAGACCCCATCTCCCACATGCACTGGAGACTGGGAAATGAATACTGACACAGACATTCTCAAGGACATCTGGAGACAGGAAAATAGGGATGAAAAAGATGAAGCCAGCGTGACTCCAGGAATAATAGAACAGAGGAAGAAGACAAGGAGGCAGTAGGTGTAGACATGGGATAGAGGACAGGACAAGTCAGGGGCTCCACAGGGATTTGGATTAAAGGTGACAGAGAGATGTAGGCACATGGAAGAGAGGGGTAAAGAGAGGAGGTCTTCCAGGAGGGGACCACGAAGAGAGTACGAGACAACAGGAGGGGTGGAGAGGAACAAGGACCAGAACAGTAGGAGTGGTAGCTGGAAGGGACAGGACATAAGATTGAGCACGAAGACCTAGACACCAATTCAAAGAAACAGACACATACATAGGCCACAGAGGAAGAGCAAAGGCCAAAGGACAGAAAGGTAGAAAGATATGGCTGGAGTGATATTGGACCATGGAGAAAGAGGGCCAGGCAGGCAAAGGACCTGCAGGAGTTGGGTAGAAAATGAAGAGAAAGGAGAGAAGATGAGGCAGTCAGCATTCCAGGATGCTACCCTCCTCTACCCTGTCCTATACTCTTATTTTTGGAACCCTGAAAGCCTGGCTCTCTTTCCCAGTTCTGTATCATTGTATCTAGATCTTTAGTAACGGATCCAAATCCTCAACCTCTTCTTGGTGTACCTCCTACATTCATTTGACAAATGCATATTAAACACCTATTCTGCATCAGGCCCTGTGTAAGGCATTGGCAACACCTCAGTAACTTAGACTGATACCAGCCCTGACTTCATGAAACTTACAGACTGATGAAACAGGGAAACATCAAATTATTGCCCTTTGGCTGGGTGCAGTGGCTCACACCTGTAATCCTAGCACTTTGGAAGGCCAAGACAGGTGGATCGCTTCAGCCCAGAAGTTTGACACCAGCCTGGGCAACATAGCAAAACCCCGTCTCTACTAAAAATACAAAAATTGAGGTGGGAGGATCACCTGAGCCTGGGGAGATCGAGGCTGCAATGGGCCATTTTGGCACCACTGCACTCTAGCTTTGGCAACAGAATGAAACACCATCTTAAAAAAAAAAAAAATTGTTGCCCTTAGGCACAGGCAGGAGTGGCCCCTGCACTGGGCCCTGTGCTTTAGAAGGCTCCACTCTGGCCCTTCTCTGGCTATATCCCACCACATGGGTGAAGAGTCTAACTCTCCTCCACCCATACCCTAATCCTCTCAGGACCACGCTCCAGATAGCTAAGTATTCCCTGTCCAGGCTGGGCGCGGTGGCTGACGCCTGTAATCTCATCACTTTGGGAGGCCAAGGCTGGCAGATCACCTGATGTCAGGAGTTGAGACCAGCCTGGCCAACATGGTGAAACCCCGTCTCTACTAAAAATACAAAAAACCTAGCCGGGTATGGTGGTGGGCACCTGTCATCCCAGCTACTCTGGAGGCTGAGGCAGGAAAACTGCTTGAACCTGGGAGGCAGAGGTTGCAGTGAGTCCAGATGGCACTATTACACTCCAGCCCAGGCAACAAGAGCAAAACTCTCCGTCAAAAAAAAAAAAAGCATTCCCTATCCGAAAGGCCCAACCCACTCCTGGGACCCACATGGACCACTTCCCTGAGTTTGCCCTCCCATGGCTGGACCACATGACTGGTTCACATATTCCAAGGTCAAAGGGTAGACAAAGGGTAGCTGCTTGCAGGAGTCTGTGAACAGACTTGGGATGGCCTGATGGTTCCACACAAGGCTGCTTGCAGCCAAGATGTGTCAGGGATGGGAGGAGAAGTGGGCCCAGCTGAGGGCCAGTGGCCAAAACCACCTCCCCTACGCTACCATATTGTGGTGCAGAATCCTGAGGATTCCAAATAAAATACAAATTTGAACCTGGCCTTCCAGGCCATTGTGAAGTATATATTTGTCAAGGTAGAAGAACAGAATATATTTTGTGTAACAGTTTGTTAGCCTGAATTATACTTTTTTTTTTTTTTTTTTTTGAGATAGCTGTGTCACCATGGCTGGAGTGCAGTGGTGTGATCTCAGCTCTCAGCTCACTGCAACCTCTTCCTCCTGGGTTCAGGTGATTCTCCTGGCTTAGCCTGCTGAGTAGCTGGGACTACAGACATGCACCACCATGCCAGGCTAATTTTTCTATTTTCAGTAAAGACAGGGTTTCACGTTGGCCAGGCTGGTCTCGAACTCCTGACTTCAAGTGATCCACGCACCTCAGCCTCCCAAAGTGTTGGGATTACAGGCATGAGCCACTGCACCCGACCCTGAGTTATACATTTTAACTTTGTTTTTTTTTTTGAAACAGTGTCTCGCTCTGTCACCCAGGCTGGAGTACAGTGGGGCAATCATAGCTGCAGTTGGGACTATAGGTGCATACCACCATGCCTGGCTAATTTTTTATTTTTTGTAGAGAAGTCTTACTATGTTGTTCAGGCTGGTCTTAAACTCTTGGGCTTAAGCGATCCTCTAGCCTCTGCCTCCCAAGGTGCTAGGATTACAAGGCATGAGCCACCACACCCAGCCCATTTTAAATATTTAAACACGAGGCTTCAGAACCTCTATTTGTACTGTTGCCCCAGGTCCTACATATGTTAGAGATGTGTCTACATAAAAACAAGTCATTTAAATGGAGATGAATGTGCTATGAAGAAGAGCAGGGTGCTACGAAATTTTCTTTCATGAAGACATTATGTAATACAAGGGCATTATGTAATACAACCTGCCCCTGTGATGCATCACAGGGACAGGTTGCCTAAGAAAGTCATATTAAACCAAGACTGGTCAGGTGCATAAGAAGCGACCCTGCCTGGAGGTGTGGTCAGGGTGGGAACTCCAAGCTGCAGAAACAGCATATGCAAAGGCTCTGAGGCAGGAAAGAGGTAGACATGTTCACAAAACTGAGAAAAGATCCATGTAGCCGGAGAGTAGAATGGTGATAAGTGAGGCTGGAGAAGTCAGCAGGGGCCAGATCATGCAGAGCCTGGGAGATCACATTAAGGGTTTGGGCTTTATTCTAAGAGCAGGGAGAAGCTACTGAAGGGTTTTCAGTAGAGACATGACGTGATCAGATTTGTGTACAAAAAGATCACGTATGTCAGCACTTTGTGTTTGTGGAGGAAGGCAACAAGGAAATCAGAGTCTAATGTATTAGAGGGCTAATGCCATAACCAAGTTGAGCCTGGGGAATATCTGCAGTTGGAAGCACACTCTGAGATAGAACCTTGTGTCCAGGTGGTTTACTCAGGGGGCCTCTCAAAGAAAGTGAGAGTAGCAGGACCTCAGAGAGGGAAAAGTTGAATGGCACTGTAGTTGTAATCAGCTGAGCATAAAGAGCTCTGGGGCTGGGAAGGATCTTCAGAGTTTTCCCAAACTGAGGCGAAGGGCCGGGCCTCTGTACACTATAACAACCTGTCATTGGATACATACTGCCCCCAGGAAACAGGCATTGCATTTGTTGAGACCGCTTCCTTCGGCTACAAATAGTGCTCAAGGCAGTATTCAGCTGTGAGCCATTAGCAGCCAACACTCAGCAGCTCGAACAATGAGCGCCATGATCCTGAAGGGGGAATCTGGGCTGCACACTACAGCATCCACAACTTAGGGGCTGTGAGACTTCCAGGATGAACCCAGAGGCCCCTGGGAGTACAATGTAGATCAGGGCAAGGCTGGTCACACTCTGCCCCCTGGTGGTACTCCTTGGACATGGGGCCAGCTGATGGGTCAGGCTCCCCCAGCCGGGAACTAAAGAGAAGCGTGTTCAAGGAAATCCACACATGATCCCCTTGCTCAGTCTGCCTAAAGCCAGAGAAGGAATTAATGGTGGGAAAGAAGGATTCGGAAACGTGGCACTCATTCATTCTTTTATTCAACCAATTTTTATTAAGTGCCTATTCTAGGTCAGTGTGGGTAACCCCCCATATAGGCACCGAGGAATGAGAGCTAAGCAGAACCCTGGCACAGTTAGGGCTCCTCCTGATAAAGGAGTTGTAGGACCTTGCTCAAGTTCTTGTGGAAGGCTGCCCTCAGAACAGCAATCCACCTTGGTGACTGTGAACTTTATCAGCTCTTGCTACTGTGCTGCTTGAAAAGCATCTTCCCATAAAACACATTGGAAGCTGCCGGAAGGTGGCAGTAACCTTGACAGCTCTGTCACTGCTATGTGACTTAAAGCATCCTCCTATAAATCTTCTTAGAAGTAGTTTGCCTATAGCTAGAAGTATTGCACACTGCGCCCTCTTCACTGCGCACGGCCCACTTTCAAGCCTCAGTGACCTAATGGGGGTGGACCCCTTACTGCACACGGCCCTTGCCTTCGTGGGAATGGGCCCCTTGCTGCACACTGTTCACCTCCTGGCCTAGGTGACCTAATGGGGGTGGACCCCATGTTTTATTGCTCATGACCCTATCACTATCCTTAAAGATGATTTCACTCACTGCCCTGCCCCCTAACCTATACACAATAAATACTTATGTTTCTGGACATTCGGGGCCTTGCCTGACTCCACTCATAGGTGGCATGGCCCCTTGAGCCCAGCTGCATTTTCTTTTTACTTCTGTGTCCTGTCTCTTTATTTCTTGAATTCTGCACCTCAGCACAGCATAAGGCTCACCCCACGACCCTGTGGGGCCCTCAGCCCTACAGGCCAGGTACTGCTAGGAGCTAGGAGAAAAACAAGATTGAAATCCTCACTCTAGGGAGGATTACAGACATACAAAAATAACTACAGTATAGTAAAGTGTGATAAGTATAAAAATATAGGCATATACATGGGATAGAACCAACACAGATGAAATAGATGTTCATTCTAAGGGATGAACAGAAAAGGCTCATGTGTGTTTGAGTGCAGATGGGCAAAAAAAGTTCACAGAAGTGCTCTGGAAACTTCTGATAGGAGAAAAGGAGGTAAGTGGGGGTGCAGGGGTGACAACAGTAGATAAATTATGAAGTATGAAGGACATCAGATACCATGTGATGGAATGAGCCTTGAAGAGATTTTTGGGTTTTTTTTGTTTTTTTTTGAGACGGAGTTTCGCTCTTGTTACCCAGGCTAGAGTGCAATGGCGCAATCTCGGCTCACCACAACCTCCGCCTCCCGGGTTCAGGCAATTCTTCTGCCCCAGCCTCCTGAGTCGCTGGGATTACAGGCATGCGCCACCATGCCCAGCTAATTTTTTGTATTTTTGGTAGAGATGGGGTTTCACCATGTTGACCAGGATGGTCTCGATCTCTTGACCTCGTGATCCACCTGCCTCGGCCTCCCACAGTGCTGGGATTACAGGCTTGAGCCACCGCGCCCGACCGCCTTGAAGAGATTTTAAGCCTAAGAGTGATATGATCTAATTTTTAATGGTAAATCGAGGGGACAGTATAGGATTTGCAATGAGCAGGGGGACTTGGTGATTAGAGTCAGAAAGACTTGGATTCAGATACCATTTCTCCTGCTAACTGGTTGTGTGACTTTGAACAAATGACTCTTTAAGCCTCAGTGTCCACATCTATAAAATATAGTTGTGAAATGGAATGAGATTATGCATGCAGAGTTGCTGACACAGAGCCTGGCACCTACTGTCCATACCATAAACATTATTCTTCTCTCTTAAATCTCCATGGTGGATTTGCATGCACAGTGTGGGGAGTGGCTTGATAGGGAGAGGGGTTGGTGTTTGGAGAGGCAGGAGTCCAAGAAGTGTCTTAGAAGCTATCACCTGAAGCCAGGTAAGAGATAAGCCCTGAACTAAGGCAGTGGCCATGGGGATTGTTACAGACTTAAGGGCTAATTGAGAAGTACAAATCCAAAGGTCCTGGCATCTGATTGGCTGTGGAGGATAAGAATAGTCTAGGCTGATTCCCTCTGGGGCAATTGGCCAGATGATGGTGCCATTTGCTGAGGTAGGAAACCATGAAAGCAGGTACAGGATTATGGAGAAGATGATGACCTTCAGGTGCACCATGCTGCCACCAGTGTGGCACCTTTAAGTCCAAAGTTTGGCCAAAAGGCATCCGTTTGAAGCTGGGTAAGTATGGACAGAGTTTGGATCTACAGACTGGGGGGAAAGAGATCTAAATACATATACCTGAGGGTGAGTGTAGGCTGGAGCCTGAGGGGTAAGAGACGGGGACCAGCAGTAAGCCTATGGCTGGAGACCAGCTCTCCTTATCCCAATATGTTCCAGCATAGAACTCCAAGAAATCTGAGAATCAAGATTGTTTCTATTGACAATGGCAGAACTCCAATTAAAATTAGCTTGAGCAAGAAAAGAAATGCATCGATTCCTATAACTGAAATCAGTAATCCATTGCTCTCCATCTCCCTGCTCTGCTTCCTCTAGGCTGGCTTCTGTCTCAGACAGATTCCTGCTTTGCAGTGCCAAGCTAAGACCCAACAGTTCCAGGCTTATATTCTACCAGCTCAGCAACCTACAAAAAAGAGAGCTCACTTCCAAAGTTTTCAGAAAAAGTCCTGGAGAGGGATCTCATGCCCATCCTTGAACATCCCTGATTGCTGTGGCCAGAGTGAGAGTGAGGAATACAAAAGTTGGCCAAACTGCAAGCCTACCCCCAGAAGCGGTGATGTCAGACCCACATGACAATACAGACTGAGGTTCCCGAAAAGAAAATCAGGGTGCTATTACCAGAAAGGCGGAGTGGATGCTGAGCAGACACCCATCATACATATGCTGAATTTGAGGTGCTAGGTAGCATTGTGGGTGCTATCCAGTGGTCTCAGGTTGGCGAGAGATGTCCGAATGGAGATATAGCTTGAGAAATCACCTGAGGACTTTATGGTGGTAGTTGGGTGGGCAGATGTGTTTCCTCATTGGATTGTGTAGAGAAAGAATGACCAGGCCGGGTGCGGTGACTCACGCCTGTAATCCCAGCACTTTAGTAGGCCAAGACGAGCAGATCACGAGGTCAGGAGTTCGAGACCAGCCTAGCCAACATCGTGAAACTCCATCTCAAAAATTAAGCCAGTGTGGTAGCTGGTGCCTGTAATCCCAGCTACTTGGGGGGCTGAGGCAGGAGAATCGCTTGAACCCGGGAGGCGAAGGTTGCAGTGAGCTGAGATCGTGCCACTGCACTCCAATCTGGGTGACAGGCAAGACTCCATGGCGGGGGGGGGGGGGGGAGATGACCAGATCAGAAGACCAACGAAGAGACCCAGGGATGGAGAGCCTCCATTTCATGGTAAGGCAGAAAGGAGCCCTGTTCAGGAGGAGAAACGGGGATTTAGGAGTTGGGGACTAAGTAGACCTTAGCACTGGGGACTTGGACTACAGAAAGGCCCGAGGCTCAGGGTGTCGGGTCCCCAGGAGGAACTGGAAAGGCAATGCCCAACCCCCTAACTTCTAGACGTCTGGCCCCTGTGGGTTCCCGCCCCTGGCCTCGCCCCTCATCCCTAGCTTGTTTGCCACCTAGTGTCTCTCCCGAGAGCAAGAGTCCTCAAAGTTACATCATGTGCGGCGGGGAGGGCGGTGGAGCATGGGGGCGGGGTCTCGAAGTCGGGGGCCGAAGAGCGGACCCAGTCCTCCAATGGGAGATGTGGGTTTGGCGGATGGGAGACAGGGGTTGGGGCGGCGGCTGGGCTGTCCTGCGGCTGGAGCCCCGCCGGGGCCGAGGGAGCCGGCCTGCCGGCAGGGCGGAGGGAAACTCGCGCCGGCCCCGCCGGGTTCCGCCCCCGGGCTGCCCGCCTCCTTTATAAGCTCCTCCCGCCAGCCTCGGCTGTGGTTCGCTTCGTCGCGCTCCCTCCTTCCCCGCCTTCCGTACCTCCCCGGCTCCGCTTGGTTCCGTGGCTACCCCGCAGGTGCCATGGCCGCTTTGTACCGCCCCGGCCTGCGGTGAGTGACCCCCTGCCCGGGGCCCACCCGCACCTTCCGCCGCGCTCGCCCCCTCGGGGCTGACAGTGGCGCTCTCCTGCTCTCAGCCTCCGCCAGCTTTCCCATCCTAGGCGGAGGCGGGCGGGGGCGACTGCTGTGGTCCGGCCTCCAGCAACGTGCGTCTCTCAGGAGGGCAGCCGGCCGGCGCTCCTCGTTTCCGCCCGCACCTCTTCTCTGCCTCGCTCGCCTCCGACCGCGCGGTCCCTGTCTGCCACTCTCAGAACTTCCTCCCCTTCCTCTCTCTTCTCTGCTGAGCCGGGTCTCCGCAAATCCTTCTTTCCTTCCCAGATACCTCCCTCGGACCTCTAACGGGCTCCCAGCCCGCGCCCCAGGGTGCTTCCAGAGGCTTCAGGGCCCTGGAGACAAGGGTACGTGAGCCCCAGGAGACTGAGCTCAGAGCCCCAAAAGAAGGTGGAAGGTTAAACATCCATTCCCGGACTGGAAGGACTGGAACCTGGCGGAAGTCCAGCGCAGCCCGAGGGACCTGGGGCCAGGGGAGGGAGGCAAGCAAGGTGGGAGGTGGGCGCCACCTTGCCTTGTGGTGGAACCCAGGTCCCAGTACATTTCTTACATAGCTTGGCTTCTTCCTCTGTCCAGACCTGGAGCCCCAAGGCTCCTCCTGCTTATCTGCTCGTCCTCTTAGCCTCCTTTCTGTTCTCTGAGACTTATCTTCTCCTTGGCTTTTGTCCCAGAGTCGGAAATGACCCACATCCCTCCCACAGCCCGTTCCACTTGACTAGGCCTTGTGGGTGGTCTCTGGAGGAAAGGTCCCACTTAGGGGCCTGGAGGAGGGTGTGGGGGCTTCACAAGAGATAACCTGAGCCAGGCTCCAGCTGCAGAGAGGCTCTCCTCGAGACTGTGTGTCTTTTTTGTTGTTGTTGTTTTGTTTTGTTTTTACAGAGACAGGGTTTCACCATGTTGGCCAGGCTGGTCTTGAACTCCTGACCTCAAATGATCCGCCTACCTCGACCTCCCAAAGTGCTGGGATTACAGGCGTGAGCCACCATGCCCGGCCAAGACTGTGTATCTTGAAAATTAATGCTCAGGGAGAACTTCCCTCTGAAGCAGGAACAGACCCAGGGCCCAGTAGCCCTCTCCCCTGCCCCTGGGCCACAGTGATCATCTATCCTGCTTTGGTGGGAAAATCCCAGCCTCTAGCCCAGCCAGACTCAAGCTCCCGCATCCACATCCATGCTCTGAGTTTTCTCTCTTCCTCAGGCTAACACCCTCTGAGTCTGAGTTGCTGGCAGGCTGCTGTTCCACCCTCCCACCAACACCAAGGCTCTCTAGGCATATGACCTCTAGGAAGGAGAGCCAAGGGAAGCACGGGGTCACGCGGTCCTGGGTGTGAGGGGCAGTTTCTGATGGGTGAAGCCTTGGTAGAGGAGGAGAGTAACATCCCTCTCATGGCCTTTGCTCTCTTGAGCTTACTCCACCTTGGGTCCAGGCCAATCGGTGCAGACCTTGCTTCCCTCCCTCCCAGGGCCATGAGAGGACAGACAACAGGACACTGACCTCCTGAGAATTAAGCTCATGAACCCCAGCCAGTGACACTCATTCCCCAATGGTCAACCTTCCGCACAGTTCAAAAATACTTACCTGAGAGCAACATTTTATGCAATCATTGTTGGTCCAAATGGGCAGCAGCAGATCCAGGTCTTGGAAGCTCAGCATCCAGTCACCTATTCTCTGTGTGAGAGCCCACATCTAGAAACCTGGCACTGGAAAGATGTTATACAACCTCAAAGACTGGGATCTTTGCTTGGGGCTTTCATAGTCTTACAGCATACACACCAAAAGGAAAAATAAAAACAGCTGCCATTTTAACTCATAAAAAAACGATACTTGAAAATGGAAATAAAATGGATGAGGCTTCAAACACCAGACATATGAAGTTGTCACCTGGGCCTAGCTTCTTGACACTTGTGGCAAAGGCCCCTACTCATTTCTAAACATTGATTAGAGAGTTAAACATGGGTATGGGCTACACGTGCAGCAACATCAGCAGGCCTGCATAGACACTTCTACACAGCCAGACGTGTGCCTTTTTTGCTCATTTGGCCATGTCTGTCCCTCGCTGACCAGGAGACACCCTCCTTAAGCCTCATAAAGGCTACAAGATACGTGTGTCCTGAACAGATCCCACACACCAACTGCACCCTGCTCTTCATGGTCCCTGCACACAGACATGTTTTAGCAGGGTGCAGCAGCCCAAGCTTTCTGTCTCCCCACCACCTGCCTTATCCACCCTTCATAACAGCAGCCAGCTCATGGCCTCCCTGTTTCTCCTGCAGGCATAGCTGGCATGGGCTGAGCCCCTTGGGTTGGCCATTATGCCGTAGCATCCAGACCCTGCGAGTACTTAGTGGAGATCTGGGCCAGCTTCCTGCCGGCATTCGAGATTTTGTAGAACACAGTGCCCGCCTGTGCCAACCAGAGGGCATCCACATCTGTGATGGAACTGAGGCTGAGAATACTGCCACACTGACCCTGCTGGAGCAGCACGGCCTCATCCGAAAGCTCCCCAAGTACGATAACTGGTAAGCCTTGGGCTCCACAACCTGCAAGATAGGTGCTCTCAGGCCACTTTGGGTTCACCAAAGCAAAATCAACTTAACTAGACCATCCCAATGGAATGAACAAGAATGAAAGCTTTGGGGGAAACAGACTCAGAAACTGGGATTTGTTTTTTGTTTTTTGTTGTTTTTTTTTTTGAGATGGAGTCTCGCTTTATCGTCCAGGATGGAGTGCAGTGGCGCGATCTTGGCTCACTGCAACTTCTGCCTCCCAGGTTCAAGCAATTCTCCTGCCTCAGCCTTGTGAATAGGTGGGATTACAGGCATGCACCACCATGCCCCGCTAATTTTTGTATTTTTTTTTTTTTTTTTTTTGAGACGGAGTTTCGCTCTTGTTACCCAGGCTGGAGTGCAATGGCGCGATCTCGGCTCACCGCAACCTCCGCCTCCTGGGTTCAGGCAATTCTCCTGCCTCAGCCTCCTGAATTTTTGTATTTTTACTAGAGACAAGGTTTCACCATGTTGGCCAGGCTGGTCTCAGACTCCTGACCTCAAGTGATCCACCCACCTCAGCCTCCCAAAAAACTGGAATTACAGGCATTAGCCACCACGCCTACCTGGCTTGTATCTTAATGTTAAATGAAGAAGCTGATACAAATAAGATCCTTTGCTTTTCTCTCTCTCTCTCTCTCTCTCTCTCTCTCTCTCTCTCTCTCTCACCAGTTGAGGGAGCTTTTGCCAAGGGCAGAGACCTCCAGAGGGCTGGGACGTTGGGGAACACCCCTTAGATGGGACAAAGCCTGGAGGAAGGGACTGAGATGTGATTGGATGGGGAAAAATAAGACCAACAGAAGACCTGGAGTCAAAGTTGTACTTGAAAAATTGGGTCTAGGGACAAAGGAAAGCTGCTGGCCATCATTTTCCTAACTATCCCCTCTCCCCCAGCTGGCTGGCCCGCACAGACCCCAAGGACGTGGCACGAGTAGAGAGCAAGACGGTGATTGTAACTCCTTCTCAGCGGGACACAGTACCTCTCCCAGCTGGCGGGGCCCGTGGGCAGCTGGGCAACTGGATGTCCCCAGCTGATTTCCAGCGAGCTGTGGATGAGAGGTTTCCAGGCTGCATGCAGGGTAACCAGGACAGGGACACAGTGGCAGGGGCATGGAAGATATGAACAGGTTTGGAACCCTTCATCCAGGGGATGCTTTCCTCCACAGGCCGCACCATGTATGTGCTTCCATTCAGCATGGGTCCTGTGGGCTCCCCACTGTCCCGCATTGGGGTACAGCTCACTGACTCAGCCTATGTGGTGGCAAGCATGCGTATTATGACCCGACTGGGGACACCTGTGCTTCAGGCCCTGGGAGATGGTGACTTTGTCAAGTGTCTGCACTCCGTGGGCCAGCCCCTGACAGGACAAGGTAAGCACCTGCTCTGCCCCAGGGAGGACACGGAGGCCTTCTTACACTTGGAGGAAATCCCAAATCTTAGCTCTCCACAGACCCTAAGAACCTGTCCTCTCTGGCAGCCTAATTCCCAAGATCCAGAGCAGCATCCCCGGCGGGGGTGAAGCTGTGTTTGCAGAGGACTTTGCACAAGATTGAGAAAAGTCCATGTCCAAGAATAGGAGCATGGAAGCTGATGGCTATTATGAGGTCAGGGGCTTCAGCCACCTCTTGGTGCTGCCACTGCTCCCAAGTGTCTCCTCTGCCAACCCCTGACACTCCTGTTCCTGATGCCACTGCCAGCTGCCCCATGACCCCATTGTCCCCAGGGGAGCCAGTGAGCCAGTGGCCGTGCAACCCAGAGAAAACCCTGATTGGCCACGTGCCCGACCAGCGGGAGATCGTCTCCTTCGGCAGCGGCTATGGTGGCAACTCCCTGCTGGGCAAGAAGTGCTTTGCCCTGCGCATCGCCTCTCGGCTGGCCCGGGATGAGGGCTGGCTGGCAGAGCACATGCTGGTGAGGGCCTGGTGAGGAGCAGGGCAGCTGCCGGGGATGGGGCAGGGGTGGGGCCTGGCCAGTCTGCCTTAGCCTCACCTCCCTCTTGCCAGGTGCCAGGCTGGTGGACAGGGACTCCACTTGAAGGCCCAAAGCTTTGGCCCCAGGCTGCTGAATGTTGGGGCTTCCCCTGCTACTACCCCAGGCCTGATGGCAGTGCAATCACCTATGTAGCGAATAAACATCGGTTCTCCCTGTTAAACTCTAGTTGTCCTTCCCCATGCAGACCATGCCCTCACCTTTGATGACCTCTTTCCTATTCCCTCTCTCCTCAATGTGCAGATCCTGGGCATCACCAACCCTGCAGGGAAGAAGCACTATGTGGCAGCTGCCTTTCCCAGTGCCTGTGGCAAGACCAACCTGGCCATGATGCGGCCCGCACTGCCAGGCTGGAAAGTGGAGTGTGTGGGGGATGACATTGCTTGGATGAGGTTTGACAGTGAAGGTGAGGGACCCTCGGATCAAACTCTTAGTTCTGGCTCTTGTCAGAGCCTCGGGGTCTCTTCTCCAGTGTTCACAGTAACTTTGTGAGTGAGAACTTTTCCTGAAGAGCCAACCCTGCCCCATTCCTCTGGCAGCACAGCCACCCTAGAGATAGCCTTTCCTCATCAGATCTTGGGTCCATCTCAGGACAGGGTGGGGTGGAGCAGGACCTTCGTTGGTCTTACATCTCAATTTTTCCTTGTTTGGTCCTTCCTTTCTTTCACTTCTCCTAAAAGGTCGACTCCGGGCCATCAACCCTGAGAACGGCTTCTTTGGGGTTGCCCCTGGTACTTCTGCTACCACCAATCCCAACGCCATGGCTACAATCCAGAGTAACACTCTTTTTACCAATGTGGCTGAAACCAGCGATGGCGGCGTGTACTGGGAGGGCATCGACCAGCCTCTTTCACCTGGTGTTACTGTGACCTCCTGGCTGGGCAAACCCTGGAAACCTGGTATGTGTGGTGGGGAAGTTCTGGCACAGCCTCCAGGGCTCAGCACCCTAATGGTGGAAAAGCCTTCTCCACAACCTCCAGCAATCTTCCAGGACTGCCAGGAGGCACCGGAAGTCATGAACATTTGCAGTTTCCAGTCCCAGGCAAAATGTCAGTTCATGTCCCAACTCCACCAGTCACTGGTTTTGTGATCTGGCTAAGTTGTTCAATTCCCTAAGCTTTAGTTTCCACATCAGTTGAATGAGGGTAGTTATGATAGTAGCTATCTGATGAGATTGTCGGAGGCTTAAATAGTGCATAGAAAGGGTTTAACACACTGACAAATACCTAGTAAATTCTCAATAATAAATACAGGCTGGACTTTTTTAATGAAAGAAAAAGGAAGGACTTTTGGAAATTGTTGCAGAAGGTATTGGGCTCCAAGCACAATCCATAAAGTTTGACCCATTAGGAAGAAAGGAAACCTGCCTCCTCTGCTCCGACTCTCTTCCTGCCACTTGGCTCCCCCTGTGTAGTAACCACTGTCTAAATGTTAGTATTGTTACCCTTACCCTTCCCCTGTTCCTCCAAAGCATTCACCCCAATCCTTCCTACAAACAAAATTAGGTCAGTGCTTGAGTCTTTCCCAGAAGCCAGTTTCTGAATCCTGTCATTACCCTGGGTGCCTGGGAGTCCCACCTCTCCCTCAGCCCTGCACTCTGGACCTTCAGCATTCTTTCCATGGCCATCTGCAGTCAGGCAGTCCAGACACCAAGGGCGGGGGAGCAAAGAAGAGCATGGGAGGGGAGGGTGGCCTTGTGGTCACTACAGCCTATATTCAGATTCGCTAGGCTGGCCTAGCAGTCACCCTCCTTGCCTCATCTAATCACCCTTTATTTTCTCTGACACCATCATTAAGCCCCCCTCAGACTTCCCACCCAACTGAGAAATCCAAGAAACTTTAATTTTTCCCCACAGACTAGTTCCCCAACCCTTTCATCATCACCAGATTCTGAATGACTAGGGCATCTTGCACCCAGCTTCAATTCCCAGAATAATACCCTGTGTTAGGGTCCTGCACTGGGTACTGATGAAAGATGGCTCTTATCTGTGAGGGGAGGCAGAAACTGGGGTATGGGAGAAGGTGGGGATTTTGGCTCCATGGTTTTCCTACCCCCCAGGTCTGACCAGCGACCTCCAGCAGAGAAGGCGCGATGACCACTCGGGGGCCCCACAGTGGTGCTTCATACATGTGCCACTGACTTAGTCCCAAACGCTCTCCAGGACATCTGAAGGTGCCAAGTGTGACCTGGGCTCCTGAGGTTATGCCTACCCATGTGATATCCCTGTCTGTGTTCTTCAGGCCCTATCACTTCATCAGGGTCTAAGCAGGCTGGGGAAATCATCAGCATTTTTTTAGTTTTAAAATCAATTCCTGTCTGGGCGCAGTGGCTCACACCTGTAATCCCAACACTGGGAGGCCGAGGCGGGTACATCACCTGAGGTTAGGAGTTCGAGACTAGTCTGGCCTACATGGGGAAACCCCGTCTCTACTAAAAATACAAAAATTAGCTAGGCATGGTGGTTCACGGCTGTAATCCCAGCTACTCAGGAGGCGAGGCAGGAGAATCGTTTGATCCCAGGAAGCAGAGGTTGTAGTAAGACAAGATTGTGCCAGTGCACTCCAGCATGGGTGACAGTGCGAGACTCTGTGTCAAAAATAAAGAGTTAATTAATAAAATAAAATAAAATCATGGTGTCTCACACCTGTAATCCTAGCACTTTAGGAGGCTGAGGTGGGTGGATCACCTAAGGTCAGGATTTTGAAACCAGCCTGGCCAACATGGTGAAATGCCATCTTCACTAAAAATACAAAAAAAAATCAGCCAAGTGTGGTGTCGGGTGCCTGTAATCCCAGCTACTTGGGAGGCTGAGGCAGAAGAATTGGTTAAATCTGAGAGGCAGAGATTGCAGTGAGCCAAGATTGTGCCACTGCACTCCAGCCTGGGCAACAGAGTGAGACTCCATCTCAAAACAATAAAATAAAATAAATTCCTGTTTCCATTTTGATAACTTAGGAGAGCCTGTCTTCCCCAGTTTGTTGGTTGTCTGAAGTACTGAGCTGACATTCTTAGTTTTTGCTTTAGGCTTGGGTATTTATGTAAATAATAATCTCACAAATAAGGAAATAGTGTCTGGGGGAAAAATTATTATAAACTTATGCCCATATCTAACCCCATTCCCTTGAGCCCTGGTCAATGCCAAGTGCCTGTAGCATAGCATAAACATTAGTGCACCGCCAAACCCCAATTTCTCTCCCACTCTTTTCTCACATAGCTCAGCTGGCAGCACCTTCGTGGCTAAATAACCTGAGCTTTTGGAGATGTCCTGGCTCCCTTCTCTCTGCTCCTTATTGCAAAAGGTTCTAGGCAGCTGATGAGGGGGAAAAAAAAAAAAGCAAGAATGTGTGCCCATATATGTATATGTTGGAGGTTGACATGACCTTGGAAACAATAGTGTTTGTATTTCTTCTGCCAGGTGACAAGGAGCCCTGTGCACATCCCAACTCTCGATTTTGTGCCCCAGCTCGCCAGTGCCCCATCATGGACCCAGCCTGGGAGGCCCCAGAGGGTGTCCCCATTGATGCCATCATCTTTGGTGGCCGCAGACCCAAAGGTAAACAACATGTGAGCTCCATGTTCTTGGCAAAAGGGCTATCTCTGTATTAGGGCCTACCTCCCTCTGATCCAGAGCCTCAGCCAGGATTTCACCTTTAGCTGTCTGTCTCCAGAGTTCTCCCCTGGTGAATGCAAACCTGGAAGGAGGAAAAGGGTTTGAAAATGGGATAGCCAAGGTCCTAGGAGAGAGAGAGTATCAATCAAGCTCACCAGAAGGGCTGGAGCGAGGGTCCAAAGGAAAGGACTGCCTGTGACTGTTCATTGGTGATCTAGGGGTACCCCTGGTATACGAGGCCTTCAACTGGCGTCATGGGGTATTTGTGGGCAGTGCCATGCGCTCTGAGTCCACTGCTGCAGCAGAACACAAAGGTGAGCACCTACCCCATTCCTCTCTCTCCTCTGTGTGCACACAGCACCTCATCTCTCCCTCCCTGAGCCAGACCTTCCTTTTGTCCACCCCTGGAGTCTAATATGGCCCAACCTCTTCCCACCTCTATCTTTTCCCCATCCCTGATGATATTCCAGAACCATTAGCCTTTCACAGCTTCCTCCAACTGGATGTAGGGTGCCCTTCCCTTCCCCAGTGAGGAGGAAGATTCCTTACCCATCCTGCTCCCCTCCCTAGGGAAGATCATCATGCACGACCCATTTGCCATGCGGCCCTTTTTTGGCTACAACTTCGGGCGCTACCTGGAACACTGGCTGAGCATGGAGGGTCGCAAGGGGGTCCGGCTGCCTCGTATCTTCCATGTCAACTGGTTCCGGCGTGACGAGGCAGGCCGCTTCCTGTGGCCAGGCTTTGGGGAGAATGCTCGGGTGCTAGACTGGATATGCCGGCGGTTAGAAGGGGAGGACAGTGCCCGAGAGACACCCATTGGGCTGGTGCCAAAGGAAGGAGCCTTGGATCTCAGTGGCCTCGGAGCTATAGACACCACTCAGCTGTTCTCCCTCCCCAAGGACTTCTGGGAACAGGAGGTTCGTGACATTCGGAGCTACCTGACAGAGCAGGTCAACCAGGATCTGCCCAAAGAGGTGTTGGCTGAGCTTGAGGCCCTAGAGAGACGTGTGCACAAAATGTGACCTGAGGCCGTAGTCTAGCAAGAAAACATAGCATCCATTTCTGGGAATAGGGAAGCCACCAGGCTTGCAGAAAATATGAGCAATTTGATATTAACTAAGATCTTCTGTGTGCCACAGACCTTCCCACAAAGACTGTACAATAATAAGAGATGCTTATCTATTTTACACAAGATTTGTGCTGTTTTCATTTCCCATCTATCTTCACAGTCTTCCCTCTAACACCAATCTCACAATCTTCTTCCGGCCCCTGGAAGCACAGCCCAGCACAATCAAAGATCTGTTTTACAGGCAGCTCTAGCACTGGGTCACAGACTAGAAACTGCTGGGAGAAGGCACTATCCACTCTATATCCTGACGTCTTAAAAAAAGGTGAGGGCCTCAGCAAGCTGCTCAGTGTAGCCCCCAAGCCCAAAATTCCTGATCTCCCACTTAGATTGCAGAAGCCTCTACAACCCCATTCACCAGTGAAGTGGCTTCATTGTCAGTTCTCAAATTTGTTTTTCCCCCTGCCTGACTTACTGGGGGTCAAATTGTATTCACAGAAATATGTTCAATATTAGGACAGCTAACACTTCTGTGGCACCTTCCGTGTACCAGGCACTGTTCTAAGCATGTACATAACAACCCTTTGGGGGAGGTACCATTTTACAGATGAAGTAACAAAGGCACAGAGAGGTCAAGTAATTTGTCCAAAGCTTCACAGTTAGTAAACAATAGAGCTCAGGGTTAAAGTGATAACTGCACAGATATGTCTTTCATGGTAGTATAGCCATCTAGAACTGCAAGGACCTTAGAAGTCACCTATTCTGCCGGGCACAGTAGTTCATGCCTGTAATCCCAGCACTTCGGGAGGCCGAGGTGGGCAGATCACCTGAGGTCAGGAGTTCAAGTCCAGCCTGGCCAACATGGTGAAACCACTCTCTACAAAAATACAAAAATTAGCCAGGCATGATGGAAGGTGCATGTAATTCTAGCTACTCGGGAGGCTGAGGCTGGAGATTCACCTGAACCTGGGAGGCAGAGGCTGCAGTGAGCCAAGATCATGCTATTGCACTCCAGCCTAGGTGGCAGAGCAAGACTCCATCTCAAAAAAAAAAAAAAAGAAAAAGAAAAAAAGAAGTCACCTATTCCATGTTTCTCAAATTTTAAAGTGCCTTTGAATCACCTGGGGATGTTGTTAAAATGCAGATTGTCACTCAGCAAGTCTGTGGTAGCCTGGAGACTTTGTCTGTCTTACAAGCTCCTGGGTGATGCTTAAGCTGCCGGCCTGGGGACTACAGTTTGAGTAGCAAGGTCTTAGCCTAAACTCATCTGAAATCAACTTTGGAAAGTAATCAGGAAAAGACTATGCAATGGTCCCACATGAGTCAGTGGCATCAGCTTAGGATAACTTCTGTGCAATTTGGATCAGGCTGAGTGAATGTATAAACTAAGGTGGGTAGGATGGAAGTCTTTACCCAGAAAAAGAGAACAAACTTCAACAGTAAAATGGAATTATTGGGAACTCCCTTAAAGGAAAAAACTGGAAGAGGAAACACCAAATGTTCTCATAGGAAATGCCAGTGACTAGCTAGAACGTGTAAAAATCTAAAGGTTATAGTGGAACAGAGGTTAGAAGAAAGTTAGCAATGGAGTATATTGTACTTTAAAACACAGCTGCCAGCCACGGTGGCTCATACTTTGGAAGGCTGAGGTAGGCAGATCACCTGAGGTCAGGAGTTTGAGACCAGCCAGGCCAACATGGTGAAACCCCATCTCTACTAAAAATACAAAAATCAGCCTGGCCTGGTGGCATATGCCTGCAATCCCAGCCCCTTGGGAGGCTGAGGCAGAAAAATCACTTCAACCTAGAAGGCAGAGGTTACAGTGAGCTGAGATCACGCCACTGCACTCCAGCCTGGGCAACAGAGTGAGACCCCCATCTCAGAACAAATAAATAAATAAAATTTGAAAGTTAAAAAAATAATAATAAAACACAGCCAAATACTTAGCTTCATAAATAGCATGTGATAACTGAATACCATCAGAAGCAGCATAGCACAGGTATTAAGCACATAGTAGACTCGAGCCAGAACTGCCTCTCAGATGCTTCAGCTGTAAAATGGAAATGCCTACACCTTACAGTCTTGTTGGGAAGATTAAAAGAGTCAATGGAATAAAGCTCTCAGAACTATACCTGGCACTGAATAACCATTTAATACATGCTAGCCATCATGACCTTTCCACTTTATAATGATTAGAGTAGGCCCTGCAAGCGTATATTACATATTGCTGACTCTACAGTTTGAGAGGAACATAAGCAATGTAAATAAAATTTAGGAGGGAAAGAAAATAGATTTAAAAATAAATCCCTCCATAATCACTTCTTTCCATTTTTTTATCGTTTGATCACCTAAAGAGGCAGGTAACTAGGGTTCCAGGCACCTTTCTGATATCTAGATGCACAGGAACAAGAAAGTGTCAGCCTTAAAAATGATTTTTATTTAGCTGGGTGCGGTGGCTCAGGCCTGTAATCCCAGCACTTTGGGAGGCTGAGGCAGGTGGATCACAAGGTCAGGAGTTCGAGACCAGTCTGCCCAATATGGTGAAACCCCATCTCTACTAAAAATACAAAAATTAGCCAGGCATAGTGGCCTATGCCTGTAGTCCCAGCTACTCGGGAGGCTGAGGCAGGAGCATTGCTTGAACCTAGGAGGTGAAGGTTTCAGTGAGCCAAGATCGCGCCACTGCACTCCAGCCTGGGTGACAGAATTCTGAGACTCTATCTCAAAAAAAAAAAAAAGGATTGGATTTTTATTAATTAGAATAAAATTGGGCTGCATGCCCTTCAGCTCCAGATAACTGATAAAATATAGTTAACACATTACAATTAATCATTTTGTTTAAAAATAAAACACAGATACAGAAAACCATATAAAACAAAGATATGGCTGAATAAACTATCATGAAGTGAACACCTTTGGAACCCCACCCAGGGAAAGAAACAGAACTTTGCCAGACACCAACCCTGCCCTGCCCCAACTGGTTGCCCATCTCTATCACAGCCACCCCTTCCTGCCATAGTAGATATACTGTGGTGGGTAATAATCACTTCTTTCCATTTTTTTATCGTTTGATCACCTAAATGTAGATCCTTAAACATTATAGTTTAGCTTTGCTCCCATTTTCTAAAAATTTTCATATGTCTTTTAAGTCTCTATCAGTCTACAGATTCTCCCTCTGTTCCTTTCCTTTCCTTCAATTTAGCCATTGAAGAATCCAGAACCAGATGTTCAGTGTCTAGATGCATTAACTCACTAGGGATTGCAAAACAGCCATGTCTGAGTTGTCATAACAGTCACAATAATTTTATAAAATTGACACTTCTATTTCATTATCCTGTGGTATCCTTTATATAGGAACAGCAAGATAACTGCTTAATTACCTTCACCATCTTAAAAATAATGATTCGATTTCCTATCATCCTTTGAAAAGGTAACCAGTTAGTTACACATTATGAACTCATGGATTTAAACATACTTAGCATTTATTAAATTGACCTTATTAAATGCTCAAATTGTCCCACATTTGGCCATGGAAGCTAGACCAAAAGGAGCTGACTCTTTTCGACATGATACATACTGCTTGCTTCCTGGCTCTCTGGTATAAGTTGTTCCATGCTCATCTTGTTCAGTTCCTTCCCCAAACTTAGAATCAGCCATTTCTCTAAGAATCTCTGGCTTCTTTCGGTGGGAAACGGCATTTTAAGACCACAATCTGGATGCTAGGAGTGTTCATTGATATTGGATTGGTCATTGTTTCTAGATCTTTTTGGTGGATACAGACAGAAGATAAAACCTCAAGAGCTCATACTGATATGTTCCATTCAAAATCAGGGCTAAAGGGTTTTTTTGGTGTTTTCATTTTTTGAGATACAGTCTTGCTTTGTTGCCCAGGCTGTAATGGAGTAGCATGATCACAGCTCACTACAGCCTCAAATTCCTGGACTCAAATGATCCTCCTGCCTCAGCCCCCCAAGTAGCTACAGGTGCAAGCCACCACCATGCCTGGCTAATTTTTTTTTTTTTTTTTTTTTTTTTTGGTAGAGATGGGGGCTCACTATGTTGCCCAGGCTGGTCTTGAACTCCTGGTTTCAAGGAATCCATCTGCCTCAGCCTCCCAAAGTGTTGGGCTTACAGGTGTGAGCCACCATCCAGGCCATCAAAGGGTATTTACTTGTATTACATCTGTAGCCCCTACCCTACATGCAGAAAAATCTGGTTCTTACGGACACAAGACATGAGAGTATTAGAATATCCCACAATTACTTAGTTGCTTTCTAGTCAACACATTTTAAGTCCCTAGGTAAATTAGCACACTCTCCACTTCCATCAACACAGAGAATGCTACAAGGCAATGTTTAAACACATGTATGAGCATCAGCCACTTCCAAAAATGGAACTGTCCCAGGAGCTCTGTGTGGTCACCAGGCTGGGGGGCTGCGGTTAGAGGAGAGGAGCACAACGTTAGCAAGAGAATGAAAACGCTCCTTTCCTTCTCTCCTCACCAGCCCGGCCTGCCCTCTAGTGGAGATGCTAAAGAGCACAGGAAACAGGCCAAGGCAGGTCAGGCAGGAAGTCAGCTAGCTGACATTTACTTAGCAATTATCAGACATGGTCTTAAAATGGGTACTGAAGGTAGAAAACCTCTCTGTGGCTTTAAGCGCAGCTGGAGAGACTAGAGGTTACCCAAATGAAATGTGTTTCACAAACTGGAACCAAGCAAAGTACCAAATTTCAAAATCAAGAGAGGAAAGGCAAAACTGAGTGTATCAAAATGACTTCACTATAATTATTTTTAAAGATATGCCATTTTATTTTTTTCAATAGACATATAGTATACCCTAAGATATAAATGCTCTTATACAGTTTGAAAAACATTACAGGTCATAGTGAGATAAGTTCATAGACTTAAAAATCTTTTTCACTTAAAAAAAGTTAATCAGGCCGGGTGCGGTGGCTCAAGCCTGTAATCCCAGCACTTTGGGAGGCCGAGGCGGGTGGATCACGAGGTCAAGAGATCGAGACCATCCTGGTCAACATGGTGAAACCCTGTCTCTACTAAAAATACAAAACATTAGCTGGGCATGGTGGCGTGTGCCTGTAATCCCAGCTACTCAGGAGGCTGAGGCAGGAGAATTGCCTGAACCCGGGAGGCGGAGGTTGCGGTGAGCCGAGATCGCGCCATTGCACTCCAGCCTGGGTAACATGAGTGAAACTCCGTCTCAAAAAAAAAAAAAAAAAAAAAGTTAATCAATGGATCCAGTGATTAATCCTGTATCTTTCCCAGTTGATGCAATGTGAAGAAGGACTCATTTTGGTCATAAAACCTAAGATTTTTTAACACTTACCTTGACTTCTAAATGTTTTATTTAATAATGTACAAGTTCCATGTTACAAAAGCTTGAATTAAAAGATTTTATTCGGGTTTAAACTGACTTGTAAGAAAGAGAAAAAGAGAATCAAAAAATGAATTGTTAAAGAGACACACTTAACAGAAGTTTTTTGGTTTTCTGGACCTCAGGTGCTGTAATTGTATTAATCAGAATCCTTTGTACAAGCTATACCTTTGTCACTGGTTCATGCAAGCCTTCTCCACTTTGTTTAATGGTGTAATGAGGTAGGTATTATTATACTTCTTTTTCCCCCTTCGAGACAGGGTCTCATTCTCACCCAGACTGGATGAATTGCAGTGGCTGATCGTATCTCACAGCAGCCTCGACCAGACTCAGGTGATCCTTCCACCTTAGCATTCTGCGTAGGTGGGACTACAGGTGCAGCTAAATTTTTTTTTTTTTTTTTTTTTTTTGTAGTTTTTGTAGAGATGGGATTTCATCATGTTGCCCAGGCTGGTCTCAAACTCCTGGGGTCAAGCAATCTGCCCACCTAGCCTCCCAAAGTACTGGGATTATAGGTGTGAGCTACCATGCCTATTATACTTTTTAATAAAAATATACTTTTTAAGAAACCACATTGTTTTTGCATTTATCACGTCACCAGAAGAAATGACTATCATTTTTTAGAAAACTTAACAATGTAGTTTGCACAATTTCCCATGGTATAAAAATAAAAGGCTACAACAAACCTATACCATGAATAGGTACTTTAAAAAAAAAAAATTGAAGGCCAGGCGCAGTGGCTCACATTTGTAATCCCAGCACTTTGGGAGGCTAAGGTGGGCGGATCACCTGAGACCAGCCTGAGCAACATGGGGAAACCTCCTCTCTACTAAAAAGACAAAATTAGCTGGGCGTGGTGGCGCATGCCTGTAATCCCAGCTACACGGGACGCTGAGACAGGAGAATCACTTGAACCCAGGAGGCAGAGGTTGCAGTGAGCCGAGACTGTGCCACTGCGCTCCGGCCTGAGCAACAAGAGTGAAACTCCATCTCAAAAAAAAAAAAAAAAAGAAGACTACAACACCATTTTAATAGTTACCTGGTATTTCTGTGTATGTACTATATGGACCATAATTTCTTTAACCAATCCCATATTGTAAGATATTTAGATCTTTGTTTCCAGTGTTCCACTTTTATCAACAATTGCTATGTAGAACATATATCTTTTTTTTGTTCTAAATTGTTTATTAGGTATGAATTTTACAAACTTTACTTGTATTAGTGGTAATGGTGGAGGTGGAGTGTATTGCGCCTTCTCCAAGCTGCCAGGTGAGAACCACCAATAGTGTGGTGGAACTGATGGCTCTTTTCAAGGCCACGGGTCTTTCAGCCTGCAGATGTCAGCCCACACATCTCGCAGTGCTTGTGGACTGGTTTGGTGATCCACTGGGTGTCAGGATTTCTTCTGATAGCTTTTGGAATGGATCAATGAGAATAACCTCAAAAAATTTGTATATGGAATCTTCACCAACCCAGTGAGAATTCAGGACTCTTAGAGCCCCACAGTGGCATCCAGCTTGCTCCTCTGCAATGGACTGAAGGATTCGAGCAAACTTTAACTGGTTAACACCATGATGGCTCGCTGTAAGTTGCACCCTTAGGGACTGGGCATTTTTGGCCACCACAATGAACACGAATCGTATATATAACGTAACCTTGCTTGGCCTTGTAGCCCAGTTGGTGCACTTTATCAGGCCAGGTGAGACGGGGACCCCTGAGGAGAGCAGAGAGATGGTGGTACTGCCAGCAGCAGACCATCAGAAGAAAATGCATGACATCAGACTGCAATGCTTTCTCCATTGCTCCTGGATGTACTTGTGTGCACCCATCTTGGCTTACCTGATGGCTGCATAGAGAAAGAACAACAATCTTAATGCAGGTCCAGGCTAGACTTCTGGATGCAGTATTACTGGGTCAAAGTGCAAGGCTACAAGGAAGTTTGGTAGAGAGAAGGAAGTTTGGTAGAGACAGCTTCCCTCTGATAAGAAATTCTCCTAGGAAGGTGCAGACGTAAAAATAAACAAGGTATTTATGAGCATATTTGCTTGGCAGGAATATCAAAAAATAAAGTTACTAAAAATAGACAACCAGGTTTGCAAGTCTGTATTTGAAACAATGAACAATAGTGAATTATTTCCTTTTCTTTTTTTAGAGACAAGGTTTAGCTCTGTGCCTAGGCTGGAGTGCAATGGAGCAATCATGGCTGACTGCAGCCTCCACCTCCTGGGCTCAAGATTCCCTCCTTCAGCCTTCCTAGGTAAGTTGGGACCACAGGCGCACGACACGATGGCCAGCTTTTTTTTTTTTTTTTGAGCCTGAGTCGCTCTGTCCCCCAGGCTGGAGTACAGTGGCAAGATCTTGGCTCACGGCAACCTCCGACTCCCGGGTTCAAGTGATTCTCCTGCCTCAGCCTCCC
This sequence comes from Sapajus apella, assembly GCF_009761245.1. Lineage (NCBI taxonomy): Eukaryota > Metazoa > Chordata > Mammalia > Primates > Cebidae > Sapajus > Sapajus apella. The sequence continues at coordinate 2,157,350 of NW_022437091.1, forward strand.
AAGTAGCTGGGATTACAGGCGCGTGCCACCACACCCAGCTAATTTTTTGTAATTTTAGTAGACAGGGTTTCACTGTGTTAGCCAGAGTGGTCTCAATCTCCTGACCTCATAATCCACCCACCTTGACTTCCCAAAGTGCTGGGATTACAGGCATGAACCACCGCACTCAGCCTATTTTTTTTCCTTTTTTGTAGGCTGGGTCTCACTATGTTGCCCAAGCTGGCCTTGAACTCCTAGCCTCAAATGATCCTGCTCCTAGCCTCCCATAGTGCTGGAATTACAGTGGAGAGCCACCGTGCCCAGCTCACTTGTGGGTTCTTAAGCACTAAATGCTGTTAGAAGATTCTTCAGCAGATCAACTAGTGGAAGAGGCATGAAGTAATACAATTTGATTTTGGATGATTACTGAGAAAATAACCTCAATCAGCTAAAGAATCTGTAAGATTTGAAGGCCTTAATTTAAAAGACAAAGAATTGATAAAGGTTTTTTGTTGTTTTGTTGTTTTTGTTTGAGACAGTTTCGCTCTTGTAGAGCCAGCTGGAGTGCAGTCACGTGATCTCAGCTCACCTCCACCTGCTGGGTTCGATTCTTCTGCCTCAACCTCCCGAGTAGGTGGGATTACAGGAGTGCGCCACCACTCCCGGCTAATTTTTTTTTTTTTAAGTAGAGACGGGGTTTCACCGTATTGGCCAGGCTGGTCTGGTCTCGAACCCCTGACCTCAGGGGATTCACCCGCCTCAGCCTCCCAAAATGCTGGGATCACAGGCGTGAGAGTCACCACGCCTGGCCAATTTTTTTAAAGATGATTCCGTCACATTCTGACAGAATGGAGGTGAAATCAATCAATAAATAAAGATTCCGATTTTCCAGGCTGGGTAACCCAGAAACCACGGTATCCTAAAGTCTCAATAAACCTTAAAGCACAGAAAGTAAGTAATCTGGCAATACGTGATGCGCGCCCAGCAGCCCGCCTACATAATCAGTGGAGCCAAGCGCAAGATGAAAATGCCCGGCACTTGCTTTAAAATTATTAATTTCAAGACCGTTAACAGTAGAACGTTAAACAAAGCATTATGGATGTAGAGTCCATCAAAGCTAGTCCTGGTGACAGGCTCAGGTCTCGGGGTCTGGAGACCAGGAGACGTCGCTCGAAAGCCGGCCAAACCCTCGCCCTCACTGACAGAGGCCCCAGAAGGGCCCAAGAAGGCAGAGCCCATCGACGCCCTCAGGAGCGGGCGGAGGGAAGCTCGCAGCTTTCCCAAGGGAGTGCAGGCTGCGGGGACTGAAGTTCAGCTCGGACCCTGAGCCTCTAAGCCCGGGACATCAAGGTCCTTCAACCCACACGCCTCCTCACCCAGCCTGGTCGAGGATCAGAGACGTGGCAAGCCCCGGCCTTGGACTCAGGCTTATTACTCAACAACCGGCTGACGGGGGCAGGAGGCGGCGCGCGCACCCTGGACCCGCGGCCGGGGGCAAAGAGGCACAGCAAGGACAGAGAGACTAGGGAAGGTCTGCAAATCGCGGAGGGCCAAGGAAGCTTCTAAGGGGAACTGCCGGAACCGGAAAAGCTCTGAGAGAACAACGCGTATATTAGGGAGCGTCTGCAAAGACCGCAGCGGAAAGCCAGGGATCGTCTAAAAAGTTGCAAGAGCGGTTTAAGGGAGGTCTAAAAGGGGGCAGTCCCAACAAAAAGGTTTCCAAAAGCTAAGCCCGGAAGGAAGGTGTGGAAGCCTACTGGGACGCCGGGCACCCCTGAGGACAGGACCGACTGGAGCTGCAGCCGACGACAGGAGAACGGCTCCAGCTGGACGGAGGAAACAGTGGGGAGAAAATGCGTGGGGGAGGCCTTGGGCACTGTCTGAAAAATGCGATGCCAAATGATCTTTAGGGACAGACAGTAAATTGTATCCCTTGCTAAAATACCTCTCGGTAGTGAACCACCAATTATTTTTTTTTAAGCCCTGCTTTTCAGCCATTACGTCTAGTTTGGCTGTCTCTGATCCAAGAGGCTGCCAGTTCCCACTTACTCCTCCCCAACAAGGGCGAAAGGCCCGCCTCCGGTGCGCACTTTCTCCTCCCCTCAGGCCCCTGGCGCATTCTCCCGCCTATCTATCAATCACCGTGCTCCGCTGTTCAGTTGGCTGGCCAAGGGGGCGGGACCGTCGTGTGACGTTTGCAGCCCGCCGGCCAGGAAGCCGCGAGATGTGTGACGAGGTAGGCGCATGACGGAAGAGCGGTTGGCCAACGCAGCGGCAGCAGTCGGTGTAAACAAGGCCTCTCGCCGTTGCCGGTCCTGCGACCGCTCCGGGCTGGTGGGTGGTCTCCCGGGGGGCGGTAACTGCCAGCTTCAGTGGGAGGTGCTTCTCGGCTTCCTCCCCTTCTTGGCGTACACACCCCCGGCGCACCACGTGGGCGTGAGGCAAGGAAGAGGTGGGGGGTAGGCCAAATGTTATTTTCATTGGCTGTCACTGCTGCCGGCTTTCGTAAGGAAGCGCTCTGATTGGTCGGTAAGAGGGGGCGTCGAGGGTCTTTGAGTCTTAAGGCTTCTAATTGGTTAGATGAGATGAGATTAGTGACGCTCTTTCTTCCTCGAGGGGCTTCGATTGGTCTGTCAGAGAGGTTACCTGGGAATCCAACACCGCCCAACAACCCTCCCGCTCCCCAGTCCTGGGACTTTAATAGGTGAGTTTGGTGTAGAAAACTGAGAAATCTTTCTAAAATTGGTGAGGTAGGGTAGCGCCCTACGCTTCACTCTCGCTTTCTTTGCTTCACAGGATTGGGGAAGGTTTGTGTTTCTGACGCCTTGGTAGTTGGCATAGGCTAAAGGAAAGGGATCTCAGCCCCGAGAAAGGGTCGCCCTCCTAGAGATAGCTACCCCATCTCAGGAGACCCTGGTATTTCTAGAGCACGCTTTGCTTTCACCAAACCCAAGGAGGTGACAGGTGGAGCCCCCGCACAGGACCTAAGAATGCTGTGACCAGAAGATGGGATCACGGAACAGCAGCAGTGCGGGATCCGGGTCCGGAGACCCCTCCGAGGGTTTGTCCCGAAGAGGGGCTGGCCTGCGTCGGAGTGAGGAAGAGGAAGAAGAGGATGAAGATGTGGATCTGGCCCAGGTACTGGCCTATCTCCTCCGCAGGTAACTTACCCTCTGGTGTGACCCCACCAGGTGCTACCACGGTCCCTTGATCCCAACTCCAGGCAGGAAAATTACAGAGGTTAGGAAATGGGATTTGCCCAGAACAGCCGTTCTGTTTGTGCGGAACAGCCTTTCCCTGTTGGGCACCCATGGCACGCAGCTCCATACCCAGTAAGAGTAGTTCTTAGCTAGGGAGGGTCACCAAGAGGACCTGCTCATGTGTTTGAGGGACTATTCAAGGGAGCCTCTCTCGCTGTGACTAAACAAATATAATCTGTTTTCCAAGTAAGTTTAAAACAAAATGGGGCCTGGTGGGAAAGGAGTGATGTAAGGGGTGAAGAGATGGGAAGGGAGTGTTGAACTTTTTAGTAAGGCATTGATACGTGATATGAGGCCACTCTGATTACTTGAAAAACAAGTTTAAATTGCCCTGACCTGTTCTTGAGGAAAGAGTACCTTGAAGGAAGAGACCACCTAGAATTGACTGGAAGAGTGCAGCTGGCTTTCTTTCTTTCCTTATGGCTATTTGGGGAAAAGATGAGCATGGGGGTCCCTTCTGAATATTGTAGTCTTGTTTGTTTGTGTTTTGTTTTGTTTTTGGTAGACATAGACAGGATCTCACTGTGTTCCCCAGTCTGGAGAGCAGGCTATTCACAGGTGTGATCACAGTGCACACCACATCCTGGGCTCAAGCATTTCTTGCCTCCCAGGTAGCTAAGACTACAGTTGCACACACCACTGCATCCAGCTTAGAATATTGTGTTCTGTGGTGGACTTCTCAGGCAGAGGCTCAGAAGGAAACACTGTGAGAATGTTTCGCTCATTGGGAGGTCAACTTAGTAGGTCATGTCCGCAGCGTATTGGTTGTGCCCTTGCTCTAATGAAATGCTGTTAGAATGTTTAACTCGCTGGGAGGTCAACTTAGTAGGTCATGTCCACAGCGTTGTTGGTCTCGCTCTTGCTCTAAGAGTAAGACTCACTTTCCTACTGTGTTTTATAGGAAACTGAAAATAACAGCCAAGATCTAGTCAGCCTGAAACCTCAAAATGAATACCAAGTGGTCTAAGAGCTAGATAGCCATTGACTCTGAATTTGTTGGTTTGGGGGAAGAAGTCCCCTCCATTATACTGGGGGTCTCTCCACAGAGGCCAAGTGAGGTTGGTGCAGGGAGGAGGTGCAGCAAATTTGCAATTCATTCAGGCCCTCTTGGACTCAGAGGAAGAGAATGACAGAGCTTGGGATGGTCGTCTTGGGGACCGATACAACCCTCCTGGTAAGAGGAAAAGGCCCTAATGTTGGAAGACTTTTACTAGAAAACCTTTTAGTGATATTTTGAGTAATACAATACATTAAAAGAAGGTGCAATAATTTAGGGAATAAGGGAGTCCTTATAACCCCAGTATATTCAGCCATAGGGGTGGGCTTGGGTATGGTTCTGCTAACTGTCCCCTGAGGCTGAAAGACCTAGGATGAAACTTCTTGGTACTCACAGTGGATGCCACCCCTGACACCCGGGAGCTGGAATGCAATGAGATCAAGACACAAGTGGAATTGGCCACAGGGCAGCTGGGGCTTAGGCGGGCAGCCCAGGAACACAGCTTCCCTCGAATGTTGCACCAGGTAGGCCTCTCCACCGCCCAGCCTGGCAGCAGGACTGCCAAAGCAGCCAGAAGCTCTGCCAGCCCCAGAGAAAAAGAAAGTAAACTTTTCAAGGAAGTCTCAAGGGCTAGTGCTGGAGAGTTAACCAGCCTCCATCAGAGTTCTGTGGGACAGACTATGGTGTGTTGTGTCTATTTCTATAACAAGAGCAATATCTTTGGAGGAGGGGGCTTGATATGGCTGAAGTGGCCCTCTGTTTCTGCTAGCAATATTCCCCAATCCCTTCCATTTAGAGAGAACGGGGCCTCTGCCACCGGGGAAGCTTCTCCCTTGGAGAACAGTCTCGAGTGATATCTCAGTGAGTATGGGGCTTGGTGAAGAGACTCTAAGGGCCAGATAAGTCTTATCGCCTAAAGTTTGAACGAGTTAGTGTTAAAGGAGCCTTGGAGATATTAAAGGTTAGGTTAAATGGGGTTGAAACTTTGAGAGTAAACAAACTGGAAAAGTATAGAAATTTAAAGGATAGTGGAATGGTTGAAAGACAGGGGATTGCACTCGCAACCAAAAGAGAATGACTTTGTACTGATATTCTAGCTCTGTAAGGATTCTGCTAATTGGGATACTCCTTATCCTGAGTACCCCTTATCCTCACTTTCTCTCTCCTTCCCTAGCTTCTTGCCCAATGATCTGGGCTTCACTGATAGCTACTCTCAGAAGGCTTTCTGTGGCATCTACAGCAAAGATGGTCAAATATTCATGTCTGCTTGCCAAGGTACCAGACCCTGGTCCTGTCAACTGTCTTTTCCTGGAACATGGAACGTTCCCTCTGACTGAGGCTAGAAAGCCACAGACAGGGAGCTCAGACCTGGCTTAGGGATGCTTACCCAGAGCATGTTTCCCATGATAAAGCGAAGATTCCACAGGTACACTGAGTGGCAGACCTCTAATCTAGGAAAGTTACAAGGAAAGTGTTCCATAATTCTGCCTGATCTCTACTTATACAGACCAGACAATCCGACTATATGACTGCCAGTATGGTCGTTTCCATAAATTCAAGAGCATCAAGGCCCGCGATGTAGGCTGGAGCATCTTGGATGTGGCCTTTACCCCTGATGGGAACCACTTCCTCTACTCCAGCTGGTCTGATTACAGTGAGTATGCACCAGGCCTCCACTGTCTCTCTACCCTGGGACCTGAGGTTTCCATGTGCTCATCCCCTCTGAGCCAGGATTCCTCACTTTGTCCAGGGAAGATCACTCCCAAAGTGCTCCAACATCCTTGTCCTTTGTTTGATCTCTTCCCTAGCTTCATGTCCACTCTCCTTCCCCCATGCCTGAAAGATTCTTGTTTTTCTTGCTGTCTTAGTTCATATCTGCAATATCTATGGTGAGGGAGATACACACACTGCGCTGGATCTCAGGTACTGGCTTCCCTTTCTGGTCAGACTCATCAGAAACTTCTCAAGGGAAGCTCTTCAGGAGCAAACCTCTGAGTTGGAAGTTCTGCTTAGGGGGAAGTGTATACTGGTGGATCTGTGTGGATTCCTGGAAGGGAAGCAGCATCCTGTCAGCCAGAGGATTGGGTAAATGGATGGCTGCAGGATTATTTCTGGGTTTTCACTGAGGATCTGCATTGTGGTGCATGTTAAGCGGACTTCTTTTTTCCCCTGGGGATATGCCTTACAACCATTGTCAGATTCTATGTAGATTAGCAAAAGCTGAAGGGAAGTCCACTTAACCCAGTTCCTTCTTGCTTTCAGGCCAGATGAGCGTCGCTTTGCTGTCTTCTCCATTGCTGTCTCCTCAGATGGACGAGAAGTACTAGGAGGGTGAGTGCTTGTGGGATATGTTTCCTTCAATTAACAAGATGGGGGTTCCCCCAGAGATGAGCTCTGCTGTACACAGATGGCACTGGCAGCTGCAGAGAAGAACCAGATCTTCTTCAAGGTCAGGATTTACAAGTTGGTTCACCTCTTGCTCTCCATTTCCCCCGCACGAGAGCCTCCTTGAAAACACAGCTAACTCTTCCCCCATGACCCAGAGCAGGATTTCTCAGTGGGACTCTCTAGAGCACATACCACATTGATCCTCACAATCATGGCTCCAGGACCATCCTTTATTGCTTCCCTTTCAGGGCCAATGATGGCTGCCTGTATGTCTTTGACCGAGAGCAGAACCGGCGCACCCTTCAGGTATGGCTCCTGAGACAGAGCCTCTGCCTCCTGGTCTTTGGCTTATTATAAGACCTAGAAAGAGATCTTATATTCTGGCGTCCTCTTCACCTAGATTGAGTCCCATGAGGATGATGTGAATGCAGTGGCCTTTGCTGATATAAGCTCACAAATCCTGTTCTCTGGGGGTGATGATGCCATCTGCAAAGTGTGGGATCGACGCACCATGCGAGAGGATGACCCCAAGCCTGTGGGTGCACTCGCTGGACACCAGGATGGCATCACCTTCATTGACAGCAAGGTGGGCCAGGAAACAGGACTGCACAGCCAGGCTACTAAGGTTCTGGTTGCTCAGGAGGGCATGAAAATGGACTGGTGTGGGAATTTGACAGTTCCTTATTAGCCAAGGTTTATAAGGGTTGGAGTTTAGGGTAGGGGCTCAATCTAGGGAACATGAATTCCATCTGTACTTACCAGTCCTCACGGAGTAGGGCAGGGCTTTCTGTACAAAAAAAATGGAAGACCAGCCAGGTAGGTGGCTCACACCAGTAATCCTATCACTTTGGAAGGCCGAGGTGGGAAGATCGCTTGAGCTCAAGAGTTTGAGAACAGCCTGGGAAACCTAGTGAGCCTTTGTCTCTATTTTTTTTTTTTTAATTAAACATTTTTTAAAAAGGAAAATGGAAGACAGTCTGATCCAGGATAGAATAAGAAAGCCAGCCAGTAACCTGGGCACAGAAAGGAAGACCCAGCCAGGTGGTAGAATCTGAGGCAGAACAATGAAAATGAGTTCACCTGGATAAAGAAAGAGGCAAGCAAAGCCAGAGGCTGGAGTTCTGCTCAACTAGAGAATGGGCACTAGACTGACAGGTGCTGACATTTGTAAGCTCTGATGCTTCACTATCCACGTTTGGATTCATAGGGTGATGCCCGGTATCTCATCTCCAACTCCAAAGACCAGACCATCAAGCTCTGGGATATCCGACGCTTTTCCACGCGGGAAGGCATGGAAGCCTCACGCCAGGCTGCCACACAGCAAAACTGGGACTATCGCTGGCAGCAAGTGCCCAAAAAAGGTGAGACTGGAAGTACAGGCACAGTGGATTTGTCTGTAGCCTGGGAACCCTGGAGCCCTCCCCCTCAGCCCTCTTTGCCAGGTATTAACACTTTATTTGCTAAATCATGGATGGGATGGCCAGAGGTTCCTAGGATTGGAGCCTGGGTGGGGGGTCACTCAGAATCAACTAATACAAAAGTATTTGAGTATGATTAGCGAGCAGGGCCATATTGGAGACTCCACTGACGATTAGGTGGAGAAAGAGCCACCACTTGGACTGGGCGTGGTGGCTCATGCCTGTAATCCAAGCACTTTGGAGGCCAAGGCAGGCGGATCGCCTGAGGTCAGGAGTTTAAGACCAGCCTGACCAACATGGTGAAACCCTGTCTTTAAAAAAAAAATAAAGAGCCACCACTTGAAGGTTAGAAAGACAGTTGTCTCTGGGCATACACACTTGCTCAGGACTGGTGGTACAAAACAATCCCAAAGCAGATTCCCTAACCTAGGGCTTACCCTGCATCCCTACCCAGCCTGGCGGAAGCTGAAGCTCCCCGGAGACAGCTCCTTGATGACCTACCGGGGCCACGGAGTGCTGCACACCCTCATCCGCTGCCGGTTCTCCCCCACTCATAGCACCGGCCAGCAGTTCATCTACAGTGGCTGCTCCACCGGCAAAGTGGTTGGTAAGGATTGTGTCAGAACAGGGGGCGTCAGGAAGGGCAGGAATGACTCTTTTCCATTCTACCTATAACCACCACTGACCACCTTAAAAAGCCCACTGACAGCTACAGGTAAAATCTAATTTAGCTTGGAGGCTTAAACAGAGAAACAGAAAACATTCTATTCTTCAGCATTTTAAATTAAGAAAAGGAACATAGAATTCTAGTCAGTAAATATAATAGACTGCCAAAAATGTAGTTGGTTCTCTTTTTCAGCCAGTCAAGGAAAGAGGTTGCAGATGAAAGGTAGGAGGGAACAGAGATAAAATGATACAGGAAGATGGTAGCAAGTAGTAAAGGACATGCAGTCGCTGAAGCAGAAAGAAAGAAGAACCTGGGCGCGGTGGCTCACGCCTGTAATCCCAGTGCTTCAGGATGCTGATATGGGCAGGTTGCTTGAGCCCAGGAGTTTTAGACCAGCCAGGGCAACGTGGAAAAAACTCGTCTCTGCAAAAAATGGCTGGATGTGGTGGCACAGGCCTGTAGTCCCAGCTATTTGGGAGGCTAGGGTGGGAGAATCACCTGAGCCCGGGAAATCGAGACTGCAGTGAGCCATGATTGTGCCACCACACTTCAACCTGGGTGACAGAGTGAGAAACTGTCTCAAAAAAAAAAGGAGGGCTGGTGCAGTGGCTCACACCTGTAATCCCAGCACTTCGGGAGGCCAAGGCAGCAGATCACCTAATGTTAGGGGTTTGAGACCAGCCTGGCCAACGTGGTGAAATCCGGTCTCTACTAAAAATACAAAAATTAGCCAGGCATGGTGGCAGGCACCTGTAATCCCAGCTACTTGGAAGACTGAGGCAGGAGAATCACTTGAACCTGAGGGGCAGAGGTTGCAGTGAGCCAAGATCGTGCCACTGCACTCCAGCCTGGCAACAAGAGTGAGACTTCGTCTCAAAAAAAAAAAAGAAAAGAAGCACAAGCACAGCTACAGATATAAGGAGCCTGAGGCAGGGCAGTGTTGTCCCTAGGGAGACACTCACAGACCCATGACAAAAAAAAAGATGTACTCTGTCTAGACAAGTACACGCCTCAGACAGCTCAGTTTTCACTTTTGTGGTGACTTCCATATTTTACTAAAAGCTTTAAAGCCACTGCATTTTCTTAACTGTAGCCCCTATAAAATTTAGCTAAGGATGAGAAATACCCACACCACTAAACCATACCCTCAACCCAAGGTAGGGAAAGGAACAGGGATAGAAGCAGAAATAACACAGCCTTCTGGTGTGGGCTCTGCCCCCATGTGAACAGGGGAAGTTGCCTGAGAGGCAGGTCAGTGGTGCTACTCACAGGGAGGTGAGGGATAGTTTAGAGTCTTATGGTGGTCCCTTTCCACTCTTGCCTGTCCTGGACAGTGTACGACCTTCTCAGTGGCCACATTGTAAAGAAGCTGACCAACCACAAGGCCTGTGTGCGTGACGTCAGTTGGCACCCCTTTGAAGAGAAGATTGTCAGCAGTTCGGTGAGGTTACAAGGGTTGAGGGGGCTGGCACATGTCTGGGGCTTGGACTTCGGGGGCAGCACGTCCTGACTACTTGCCACCCTCTGCCCTGCAGTGGGACGGGAACCTGCGTCTGTGGCAGTACCGCCAGGCTGAGTACTTCCGCGATGACATGCCAGAGTCCGAGGAATGTGCCAGCGTCCCTGCCCCAGTGCCCCACTCCTCTACAGCCTTTTCCTCACCCCAGTAGATCCGACCTCCAGCCCCATGTAGGATGAACCTCTTGATAAGCTCTCTGCCTCTTCCTCCCTTTCTCCCTTGTGGGGAATGTTTGGAGGAATCACTGGCATTGGATGGGGAGAAACAGAAGCCCAGGCTCTGAGCTTCAGCTGAGCCCTGGAAGATCCTCCCCACGGGCAGAGTGGTCTCCTCACATGCTCACACCCAGTCAGATTGAGTCCCTATCTCTGGCCAGAGTTTGGCAGGAGTGCCATTATCTGGGGTGTGGTCTCTGCTAGCAAGATAAGTGTCCTGGGTGTTTTTTATCATGTTTAAATGTTAGGGGTTGGCTCCTAGAGTAGACGCCTGAGGCCACATCTGAACAGACCTGTCAGCCAGGCCTGTTGCCTGAATCATGTTGAGGATTCAACTGGCCAATCACAGGGCAGGTGTCCTGGCCTTTCTTCCTGAGGTCTCTAGGGGAGGGGCATGGGTAAGGGTGTTTCCTCCGCACCTTCCTGGGGTGGGGATTCTGACTGCTTTCCTGTCAGGGTCTTTGGGGTAGGACAGGCTGTGGTATGAGAGGTGGGAGTCTCCAAAAGGCTCCTTGTGGCCCCTCATAGGGCAGGCCCTGCCCTCTGAGAAGTTCCCATCATGCCGGAGGCATGCAGCTTTAAGGAAGTAGGTTGAAGTAGGACTCCTTCGTCCTCTCACCGGCTTTGGCTCCCTCAATAAACTCTGTGTGGGAACCTGGCTCAGTGTCTGTCTCTCTCTCACACTCTCTCCTTTTCCTATTTGAGGTCTTTCATCCTCTCTCTTCAGGAAAACAGTTTCAACAGAGCCTTTTTCTTTTTTTTTTTTTTGTGGAGGGGGAACGGAGTCTTGCTTTGTTGCCAGGCTGGAGTACAGTGGCATGATCTCAGCTCACTGCAACCTCCATCTCCCAGGTTCATGCAATCCCCCTGCCTCAGCCTCCTGGGTAGCTGGGACTACAGGCCTGAGCCACCCCACCTGGCCAATTTTTTTTTTGTATCAAGAGATAGGGTTTCACCATGGCCAGGATGGTCTCTATCTCCTGACCTCGTGATCCCCCCGCCTCGGCCTCCCAAAGTGCGGGGATTATGGGCGTGAGCCACCGCGCCCAGCCTCAACAGAGTCTTTAGCTGCAATCCTGTGTTGGAGAAAATACCCTTCTGATGCCCCATGATAAAGGGAAATACCAAAACCATTTGTTCACTGAGCCTTGCAGCAGGTGCTGCCTCACCAACTTCAGAAGCTTCCCTGCAAGTAGATAGCAAGAGAGCACACTCTCTGTTACAGCCTGGTAATACCCAGGAGGCAGAGGTTGTGGTGAGCTGAGATTGCGCCACTGCACTCCAGCCTGGGTGACAGAGTGAGACTCCCTCTCAAAAAAAGAAAAAAAATGTTGCTCTCAGACTCCTGGGCTCAAGTGATCCTCCACTTCAGCCTCCCAAATGCTTGGAGTATAGGCATGAGCCACTGTGCCTGGCCATGAATGGTTTTTTTTATTTTTTTGAGACGGAGTCTTGCTCTGTCACCAGGCTGGAGTGCAGTGGTGCAATCTCGGCTCATTGCAACCTCCACCTCCTGGGTTCAAGCGGTTCTTCCACCCCAGCCTCCCTAGTAGCTGGGACCACAAGTACATGCCACCATGCCCGGCTCGCCATGAATGTTCTTAATGGCATCTAGAATGGTGAATCCTTTCCAGAAGGTTTTCAATTGCCTTCGTCTATAGCTATCAGAGGAATCAGTGTGGTAGCTGTAGTCTTACGAAATGGATTTTTTTTTCTTTTTTTTTTTTTTTTTGAGACAGGGTCTTGCCCTGTCACTCAGGCTGGAGTGCAGTGATGCAATCTTGGCTCACTGCAACCTCTGCCTCGCCCTGTACTCAAGCAATCCTCCCGCCTCAGCCTCCCAAGTAGCTGGGACTACCAGCACACACCAGCACACTTGGCTTGTTTTTGTTAATTTTTTGTAGAGATGGGGTTCAAAATGTATTTTTTAGACAATAAGACTTGCAAGTCACAATTATTCCTTGATCCATGAGCTGCAGAATGGATGTTGTTAGCAGGCATGAAACCATTAATCTCCCTTTATATCTCCAGAGTTTGTAGGTGACCAGATGCATTGTCAATGAGCAGTAATACTTTGAAAGGAAACTTTATTTCTGAGGAGTGGATCTTAACAGCGAGCTTAAAATATTTTGTAACCCATGCTGCAAACATATGTGCTATCATGTAGGTTTTGTTGTTTTATTTATAGAGCACAGCAGAATACACTTAGCATAATTCCTAAGGCCCTAGGATTTTCAGAATGGTAAACGAGCATTGGTTTCAACTTAAAATCACCAGGTGCATTATCTCCTAACAACAGTTAGTCTTTCCTTTGAAGCTCTGTAGCCCAGCCTTGACTTCTGTCTAGCTGTGAAACTCCTGTATGGCATCTTCCAATAGAAAGCTGTTTTGTTTGCTTTGAAAATCTGTTATTTAGTGTAACCACTTTTATTGGTGATCTTAGCAAGATCCTGTGGATAACTTGCCGCAGCTTCTACATCAGCACTTGCTGCTTCACCTTGCATTTTTATGTTATAGAGATGGCTTCTTTCTTTGAGCATTATGAACCAACCTCTGCTAGCTTCCTCACCACTCTCAGTCTTTACAGAATTGAAGAGAATAGTCTAGGCTCAGTAGCTCACACCTGTGATCCCAGCACTTGGGGAGGCCAAGATGGAAGGATCACTTGAGGCCAAGAGTTGGAGACCAGTTTGGGCAACATGGTGAGTGGAGGCATGCACATGTAGTCCCAGCTACTTAGGAGGCAGAGCAGGAGGATTGCTTGAGTTCAGGAGTTGGAGGCTGCAATAAGATATGATCATGCCGCCGCACTCCAGGCTGGGCAACCAAGCAAGACCCTGTCTCTTTTTTTGTTGTTGTTAAGAGATGGGGTTTCACCATGTTGGCCAGACCAGTCTCGAACTCCTGACCTCAGGTGATCCGCCCATCTCAGCCTCCCAAAGTGCTGGGATTACAGGCATGAGCCACCGCACCCAGCCCAACCCTGTCTCTTTAAAAAAAAAAAAAAAAAAAAGAAGAAGAGAGGGCCTGGTTCTGGATTAGACTTTGGTTTAAGGGAATGTTGTGTGGCTGCTTTAATCTTCTATCCAGACCACTGAAACTTTTTCCGTATCAACAATAAAGCTGTTTCACTTTTGTGTCATTCATGTGAAGTAGTAACTTAATTTCCTTCAAAAACTTTTCCTGGACAGGTGCAGCGGCTCACTTCTGTAATCCCAGCACTTTAGGCAAAGGCAGGAGGATCACTTGAGCCCAGGAGTTTAAGACCAGCCTGGGCAACACAGTGAGACCCCTGTCTCTACAAAAAATTTAAAAATTAACTGAACTTAATAGCATGTACCTATGGTCCGAGCTCCATGAGAGGAGGATCGCTTGAAACGACTGGGGAGGTCAAGGCTGCAGTGAGCTGTGATCAAGCCACTGGATTAGGCTTTGGTTTAAGGGAATGTTGTGGCTGCTTTAATCTTCTACCCAGACCACTAAATTTTCTCATGTCAGTAATGAGACTGTTTCACTTTTGTGACAGAAAGTGACCCTGTTTCAAAAAACCCCCAAAAACCAAGGTATTCATGTACTAATAATACATTTTAGACTACTAACAGTGATAATGAAAATAGAATCCATAGGGGAAAAAATAACTCTTGGGCTTTATGGTCACAGGAAAATTTTATTTTTATGTTGTTATTTTTATTTTTTGATATAGTCTTGCTCTGCCGCCCAGGCTGGAGTGCAGTGGTGCGATCACTGCTCACAGCAACCTGAAATTCCTAGCTTCAGGTGATCTCCCCATCTCAGCCTCCTGAGTAGCTGGGTGGGCACCCCTATGCTTAATTAATTTGTGTTTATTTTTGTATGGACAGGGTTTCACCATGTTGCTCAGGCTGGTTTCAAACTCCTGGGCTCAAGTGATCCTCCTGCCACAGTCTACCAAAGGACCAGAATTGCAGGTGTGATCCACCACACCCAGCCCAGAAATTTTAAAAAGTTAAATTTTTTAAGTTATATACTTTTTTTTTTTTGGCAGAGAACTGTGATAAATGCTCAATAAAAGACTTTCAGGCATAAAAACATATTAGAATAAATTTTATGAGGGAGTTGAATGGAAATATAATTTCTGTTTTTTTTTGTTTTTTTTTTTTGAGATGGAGTTTCACTCGTTACCCAGGCTGGAGTGCAATGGCGCGATCTTGGCTCACCGCAACCTCCGCCTCCTGGGTTCAGGCAATTCTCCTGCCTCAGCCTCCTGAGTAGCTGGGATTACAGGCACACGCCACCATGCTCAGCTGAATTTTTGTATTTGTAGTAGAGACGGGGTTTCACCATGTTGACCAGGATGGTCTCGATCTCTTGACCTCGTGATCCACCCGCCTCGGCCTCCCAAAGTGCTGGGATTACAGGCTTGAGCCACTGCGCCCGGCAATTTCTGTTTTTTTTGAGACAGAGTTTCACTCTTGTTGCTCAGGCTGGAGTGCAATGGCATGATCTTGGCTCTCCATAACCTCCGCCTCCTGGGTTCAAGCAATTCTCCTGCCTCAGCCTCCCGAGTAGCTGGGATTACAGGCATGTGCCACCACGCCCAGCTGATTTTGTATTTTTAGTAGAGACAGGGTTTCCCCATGTTGATCAGGTTGGTCTCGAACTCCTGACCTTAGGTGATCTGCCTGCCTAGGCCTCCCAAAGTGCTGGGATTACAGTTGTGAGCCACCTCATCTGGCTGAAATATAATTTTTCATGTAAAATCTTGTCACATGTGTTTTAGTGGATAATGGTGAAGTATCTTAAGCACTGTAGTATTTAAATTTCATTGGATACATTTGAAAGAGTGATTTAATGGTTTTACTTTGAAATGTCAGTATATAATACACTAGAACTACTTAAAACCACTGTGAGACAAGGCATGGTGACTCATGCCTATAATCCCACCACTTTGGTAGGCCAAGGCAGGAAGATCACCTGAGGCCAGGAGTTCAAGACCACCCTGGTCAACTTAGTGAGACTTTGTCTCTACAAACAAACCAAAAAAAGATTATTTATTTTAAAACAAGGTCTCCCTCTGTTGCTTCGGCTTGGAGCACAGTGGTGCAATCACGGCTCACTGCGGTGTCAACCTCCTGTGCCCAAGTAATCCTCCCATTTCAGCCTCCCAAGTAGCTGGGATCACAGGCATATACCACTATGCCTAGCTAATTTTTTTTATTTTTGTAGGGACGAGGTCTCACTATGTGAGACCAGCTCAGGCTGGTCCCCAACTCCTGTGGCTCCTCAGGCTGGTCCCAAAGTGCTGGGATTACAGGCATGAGCTACCGCACCTGGCCAGAAAATTAAAAATAAACTAGGCATGCTGGTGCATTTCTGTAGTCCCAACTACTCACTCAGGAGGCTAAGGCAGGTAATCACTTGACCCCAGGAGTTGGAGGCTGCATTGAGCCATGATAGCACACTGTATTCCAGCCTGGGCAACAGAGTGAGACCCTGTCTCAAAAAAATAAATAACAAAAATTTAATAAATAAAAATGGGGGGAAATTTTTTTTCTTGAGACAAAGTCTTGCTGTGTCACCAGGCTTGAGTGGCGTGATCTCAGCTCACTGCAACCTCCACCTCCCAGGTTCAAGTGATTCTCCCGCCTCACCCTCCCAAGTAGCTGGGACTACAGGCACACGCCACCACACCCAGCTAATTTTTGTATTTTTAGTAGAGACGGGGTTTCACCATGTTGGCCAGGATATCTCCATCTCTTGACCTCAGGTGATCTGCCCACCTCAGCCTCCTAAAGTGCTGAGATTACAGGCGTGAGCCACAGTGCCCAGCCAGGAAAATTTTTTTAATTAAAAAAATTAAAAAGCTACAATGAAACATTTTATGCCAAATAAAAAAATATGTAGAGAGTCTGTAGGTCTTCAAACTTCTTTTTTTTTTTTTTTAAGACAGAGTCTCACTCTATCGCTCAGACTGGAGTGCTGTGGCATGATCTTGGCTCACGACAACCTCTGCCTCCTGGGTTCAGGTGATTCTCCTGCCTCAGCCTCCCAAGTAGCTAGGATTACGGGTAGCCACTACCACACCGGCTAATTTTTTTTGTATTTTTAGTAGAGACGGGGTTTCACCATGTTGGCCAGGCTGGTGTCGAACTCCTGACCTCAGGCCATCTGCCCAATTCACCCTCCCAAAGTGCTGGAGTTACAGGCATGAGCCACCACACCCAGCCTAGTTCAAAATTATTTTATAGGGTTTATTACAAGCCACTGTTACTAGGTATGGGCTTTAGGATCTAGAAGGAATCTGATTGATTATCCAGTCTGTCTTGATCAATTTATAGGGGAAGTTGGTTTACTGAGGACCAAAGAGGGTTCATTGATTTTCCTGAAGTCACACAGTTGGGCCCAGAACATGGGTGTCCTTGCTTGCTCATTCCTTTCACTAATTCCTCTGTGCTCTGAAATCCTACCAGTTTTGAGGAATGAGGAATAAAGGAAAAGTGATCTTGAAACAGTTACTAACAGGCTCTCTCTGCGGGTAGGTGGCTCTCTTCTGCCCTGCTGCTGCAGCCTCAGCAATCAGACTGGGAGGGCAGGCTAGTATAGAGAGCCCAGAGGCCCAGGGTAGTTTGTTGGAGGATGGACTTAAAGTTTCAATTGACTCCTGTCTGGTGATTGCCCTTTTAGGGTGTCCTCCACCCCATCACCTGGGAGCAAACTAATATTTAGGGATCTGAGGGTACACAGCAGCGCTGGACCAAACTAGCCCATTAGAGCACCTCAATCCAGATAGGAACTAGGGCAGAGCCAAGCTGCTGAGGTCACAGATCACTGAAGTGGAGACCCCTGCTGATCTGCCTCTGAAGACCTAAGATGGTCACAGCGCTGTGCACAGCCACCTTGCTGCATACTGCAGTGGCAGGTCTTGTGCTCAGACCCCAGGAAAAGTGCTAGATGACACTGATGAGAAGACTGACAGCTTTTTTTTTTTTTTAAATGACTTTCAAGGTTTGGTTAATTTTATCTTCATGACCTCTGATTTCCCTGTGCAGCAAATGGTAAAGTAGGGGTAGGGGTAGGCAGAGAGGGACAGACCCCAGCAGTCTATGGACAAGGACAGCCCTGAACAGCTGGCCCTGAGACACGAACTGGAACATGGTTGGAGCCTGGGACACAGGGCTAACAGGAAAGGACACAGACTGCTGTCAGGACACATACTACCACACACCCAAGGCCAGGACCCTGCTGACGTGGCAGACCTCCACCCTGGCCCCTTACTGCCCCCCGCCCCTCTCCCCCGCCTGCCAGCTGCCAACAAGGCTCTGCCTTGTGTCTGCCACACCTGTCACTGCCTGTCCTTGTCCGGGGAGGGGGGGCCCATCAGCCCCTCCTCAGCTGCCCAGCAGAGCAAGCAGTTATTGGGGAGGGGAGGGAACATGGAGCGGGGGGCGGTGGTGGGGGCAGGGCTGGGGGCTGGGGACCGAATCCGGGCACTCCTGGGCTGCCTGGTCAAGGTGCTGCTCTGGGTGGCCTCTGTCTTGCTGTACTTTGGAAGCGAACAGGCCGCCCGCCTTCTGGGCAGCCCTTGCTTACGGCGCCTCTACCATGCCTGGCTAGCAGCAGTGGTCATCTTTGGGCCCCTTCTGCAGTTCCATGTCAACCCTCGGACTATCTTCGCCAGCCACGGCAACTTCTTCAACATGTGAGTCCACTCAAGGCTGTGGGAGCTGGGTCCCTGCACTCTGGGATCCTAGCTCCCTTCTCCAGGCTTCTGTCCTCCTGCCAGTCTGAACACTAAAAATAGGCTAGGAGGTTGAGGAGAAGGTCGGGTGAGGGGGAAGGGAACAGAGCTGTGGGGTACAGGGGAAGTCAGGAGCAGGACTGAAGAGGAAATATGGATCCTGGCATGCTGAATGGCCCTCCAAGGAAATGGCAAAGTTTAAATGACTGGGGGCTGTAAAGGGTATGGCAAGGAGAGAACGGGTGATGATGTGTAGAGTTGGGGAGAGCATAGTGATGGGAACACAGACCAAGGTGGGAGATGGAGCTTGGGGTCTCAGTAGTCTCCCCTCTTTTCTACCCACAGAAAATTTGTGAATTCAGCCTGGGGCTGGACATGCACCTTCCTGGGGGGCTTTGTGTTGCTGGTGGTGTTCCTGGCTACACGGCGCGTAGCAGTAACTGCCAGACACCTGAGCCGGCTGGTGGTGGGGGCAGCTGTGTGGCGGGGAGCTGGCCGGGCCTTCCTGCTCATCGAGGACCTGACCGGCTCCTGCTTTGAGCTGCTGCCCCAGGGTCTGCTGCTCCACGAGCTGCCTGACCGCCGCAGCTGCCTGGCAGCCGGCCACCAGTGGCGGGGCTACACGGTCTCCTCAC
Source organism: Sapajus apella (assembly GCF_009761245.1). Lineage (NCBI taxonomy): Eukaryota > Metazoa > Chordata > Mammalia > Primates > Cebidae > Sapajus > Sapajus apella. The sequence goes on from NW_022437091.1 coordinate 2,176,145, forward strand.
ACACCTTCCTGCTCACCTTCTGCTGCCTGCTCATGGCAGAGGAAGCGGCCGTGTTTGCCAAGTACCTGGCCCATGGGCTGCCTGCAGGCGCCCCCCTGCGCCTCGTCTTCCTGCTCAATGTGCTGCTTCTGGGCCTCTGGAACTTCTTGCTGGTCTGTACTGTCATCTATTTCCACCAGTACACTCACAAGGTGGTGGGTGCCGCAGTGGGCACCTTCGCATGGTACCTCACCTATGGCAGCTGGTATCATCAGCCCTGGTCTCCAGGGAGTCCGGGCCATGGGCTCTTCCCCCGTTCCCACTCCAGCCGCAAGCATAACTGAAATGAATAAAAGCCATTGGGCCTGGCTCTGCCTCATCATTTGGTTGGGTACTTGAAAGGGTAGGAAGAGGGTCTGGTAGTCACTAGGGTTCCTCAGCCATTCCTTACTCTCATCAACCTTAAATGTCCTTCCTTATGCTTGACCTCCATCCCTCCAGCTGTCCTTTCAGCCTCCTAGTTTTTGCAGACTTCAAGCTATCTGGGGACTGAGACATCCAGGAATGGTGCTTCTAAGCCAGGTAATGATGGCCTTAGGTGTGGGCATCATTCTTGCTGAGCAGTTGCTCCATCTCCAGGAGCCAGGTTGGTTTTTCCTGCCTTCTCCACTGAATCTCCACTCTGCTCTCTTCAGGGGCCTACATATCTGGGCACTCCACTCTACCCTTCCTACCTTGTCTTCCCCATAGGAGTCTGTATATGCTCATCTATTTAACAAATGTTTATTGAGCTGAGCATAATTCTATGCCATGTAAATAAGACAAGATTTCTGCTGTTTGGAGGCTTATGAACTAACGGGGGAAGGCAGATAATAGACACACAAATAATAGCAGACACTTGCACTCTGTTTACTCTGTGCCAGGCACTGTTCTAAGTGTCTATAAGTTCTTTACAAAAGTTAACACATTTGGTCTTCACAACAGTAAAAGTATGAGGTAGGTTGTACTGATCTTGATTGGCAAAAAAAAAAAAAAAAAAAAAAATTGAGGTAGTAGTGTTCCCATTGTACCGTTGCAAAAACTGAGACAGAGGTTAAGTAACTTGTTCACAACTAATAAACAGAGGAGCCATGATTACAAAGCTAGACAATATGGTGTATCTTCTATCTTCTAAACCAGGAATTAGCAAACTTTGGCCCTCCTGTGGCCAGTTTTTGTATGACCTGAAAGCTAAGAATAGTTTTTATAATTTTTTTTTTTTTTTTAGGCAGAGCCCTGGCAGTGATGGCTCATACCTGTAATCCCAGCACTTTGGGAGGCTAAGGCAAGAGGATCACTTGAGCCCAGGAGTTTGAGACTAGCCTGGACAAGATGGTGAGACCCTGTCTCTACAAAAAATTTTTTAAAAAGAAAAAGATAGAACTTTTTTACATTTTATTATTATTATTTGAGATGGAGTCTTGTTCTTCTTGCCTAGGCTTGAGTGCAATGGCACAGTCTCAGCTCACTGCAACCTCTTCTTCCCAGGTTCAAGTGATTCTCCTGTCTCAGCCTTCTGAATAGCTGGGATTATAGGCATGTGCCACCACACCTGGCTAATTTTTCTATTTTTAGTAGAGACAGGGTTTCTCCATGTTGGTCAGGCTGGTCTTGAATTCCCGACCTCAGGTGATCTGCCCGCCTCTGCCTCCCAAAGTGCTGGGATTACAGGCATGAGCCACTATGCCCAGCCTACATTTTTATTTTATTATTTTTTGAGACAGAGTCTCAACTCTGTTGCCCAGGCTGCAGAGCAGTGGTGCAATTTTGGCTCACTGTAACCTCTGCCTCCCAGGTTCAAGCAGTTCTCCCATCTCAGCCTCCCGAGCAGCTGGTATTACAGGCCCCCACCACTCACCGGTCTAATTTTTGTATTTTTAGTAGGGACGAGTTTCACCATGTTGGCCAGGCTAGTCTCAAACTCCTGACCTCAAGTGATCAACCTGCCTTGGCCTCCCTAAGTGCTGGGATTACAGGCGTGAGCCACTGTGCCCAGCCATTTTTACATTTTTTAATGGTTGAAAAGCAAAAGAAGAAGATTTTATTACAGGAGAAAATTACATGAAATTCAAATTTTAGTGTCTATAAACTTTTATTGGATTTCACCACACTAATTCATTTACATATGGCAGCTTTCCTGCTACAATGGCAGAGTTGAGTAGATAAGACAGTGTAAGGCCCATAAAGCCTAAAATATTTACTCTCTGGTCCTATAGAAATAAAGTTTGCCCAAAACCTGGTTTAAATCACTATCCTGTAAAAAAAAAAAAAACTGGCTAATAGAAATAAATGCTATGAATGTACTAAAACAGGCTAATTTGTAGTAGATTTGGAGGGAGGTTCTTTATAGAGGATGATGAAAATAGTTCTCTCTGAAGACGTGACATCTAAATTGAGAACCGAATGACAACACCCAGGGCAAGGGTGTTTTAGGCAAAGGGATTATTAACAAGGGCAAAGGCTCTGAGGCAGGAATGAATACGACACATTTGAGAAATAGCCCAAGTATTTGCAAGCGTAATGAATGAGGAGGCAAGCAGTAGAAAGTGAACTTGAAGGGGAGACAGGTGCCAGGCAGGCCACGAAGGACAGCCTTTTGGATTTCATTCTAAGGTCAACAGGCAGCAGAGAAAGGGTTTTAAGCCAGAGAGGCATGAACCCGCTGTTCCGTGAGTTGGGTTATAGAAGAATGACATCTGCAGCCCTGGTCCAGGAGAGAGCTGGTCCGGGTTGGTGCCTGCTCTAGTGCCGGTGTTGCTGCAGGTGCGGAAGATGTTGGCAGAGCCAGAGGCCCACGCTGGCAAGGTTAGGAAAGAGAGGCCAGGTCTTGTTCCATTTCCGGGGAAAGACGGAAGAGCCCTAAATAGGGCTTATCTGTCCCAGGCCGAGCAGGGGAAGAAGAGCAGCAGGTGGGGAGTCAGTGGGGAGGCGGGAGGGGG